>NC_057808.1:4948261-5089151 GCF_018294505.1 Triticum aestivum | reverse complement strand
AGGGGTTCCGGTAACCCTCCAGCACTCCGGTTTTATCCGAAACTCTCCGGAACACTTCCGGTGTCCGAACAGCATGGTCCAATATATCAATCTTTATGTCTCGACCATTTCGAGACTCCTCGTCATGTCTGTGATCTCATCCGGGACTCCGAACAACCTTCGGTACATCAAATCACATAAACTCATAATACCAATCGTCATCGAACGTTAAGCGTGCGGACCCTACGGGTTCGAGAACTATGTAGACATGACCGAGACACTTCTCCGGTCAATAACCAACAGCGGAATCTGGATGCTCATAATGATTCCTACATATTCTACGAAGATCTTTATCGGTCAAACCGCACAACAACATACGTTGTTCCCTTTGTCATCGGTATGTTACTTGCCCGAGATTCGATCGTCGGTATCATCATACCTAGTTCAATCTCATTACCGGCAAGTCTCTTTACTCGTTCCGTAGTGCATCATCCCGCAACTAACTCATTAGTCACATTGCTTGCAAGGCTTATAGTGATGTGCATTACCGAGAGGGCCCAGAGATACCTCTCCGACAATCGGAGTGACAAATCCTAATCTCGATCTATGCCAACTCAACAAACACCATCGGAGACACCTGTAGAGCATCTTTATAATCACCCAGTTACGTTGTGACGTTTGATAGCACACTAAGTGGTCCTCCGGTATTCGGGAGTTGCATAATCTCATAGTCATAGGAACATGTATAAGTCATGAAGAAAGCAATAGCAATAAACTAAACGATCATAGTGCTAAGCTAACGGATGGGTCATGTCAATCACATCATTCTCTAATGAAGTGATCCAGTTCATCAAATGACAACTCATGTCTATGGCTAGGAAACTTAACCATCTTTGATTAACGAGCTAGTCAAGTAGAGGCATACTAGTGACACTCTGTTTGTCTATGTATTCACACATGTACTAAGTTTCCGGTTAATACAATTCTAGCTTGAATAATAAATATTTATCATGATATAAGGAAATATAAATAACAACTTTATTATTGCCTCTAGGGCATATTTCCTTCATGGCCATGTAGCTTTGGCTGCTGGGCTGCGGCTGCACTCTCCAGGTGCCGGATGTCCGGATCCTGGAGACTTCTCCGGTTCCTTCCGTTGGTCCTCTTCATCCATGTGTTTGGGGACTTGTCCGTCTTCACAAGCATCTCCGAGAGGGTCTTCTTGATACTTGATAACGCATAGCATCCCAGACTTAGGTAGTAACCATGTCTCGTGCGGGTCATTTGCAATATCACAAAGGAGAGATGTCACCTCGGTTTCGAGAATCTTGCACGTGCTCGTGTCATCGGTTCGGTTGGCTCTTGAGGAGGCGACAGTAGGTCCATGGGGATGACCGTAGGATGCTCCGCATCAAATGGTTTCCCTTACGACGCCTGCAGTCGCTTGACAATCCATCGTCTACCTTGCATGCTGGAAAGATGTCTTGTTAATTCCTCTAAATTTCTTCTACGTCGCATAATTGTGATGTAGTTTGTAATTGAGAAATTTGGCATGTTCTGAATAATAAATAAATAGCTTATATTTTCTTCTAATCCGGTAAAATTTAACTTTGCTGTCAGAGTACGTGCAAAATGGGCATCCAACTTTGGAGTGCTTTTTTCTCAACAATGCATTAACATGAATGGCCTCTGCCCTCCATTCTGTGGTATAGTGCGGCAGCTCATCCGGGCTATATAATAACGTGATGATCATCAAGTTGCAACATTAAGTGAATCGACGAATTGACCAATATGTAGAGCAACAAGAAACAAAACTTATGATCTCCATGATTGACGCGCCCGGTGGCCACATTCTACCTACTTGTGCAACCGCAGCACAATACTTCATGATGGTGTTGAAGATGGTGCGCCACTGATGGGGTAGCAACTTCACATTGGGTTCATGGATCATGTGCAAGTCGTAGGGCGCGAAGTGCTTGTGCTCATGAAAAGAAGGATGCACGTTTTGCTAAAAGGTCAAGCCCCCTTGCGTCATGCCTACAAAGTCCATATATACGACCAACCACACATCTCACAGGAACTCATCCTCCATCACCGGGTACCTCGTCATCGTGCTTACTGTAGGAAACTACGAGAATGTAAAAAAAAGCTACATTTGACCGAACACCAGCCAGGCGTGGTGTCCGCCAAGGACGACGTCAGCAGGAGGGCGGAGGGTACCTGGTGGCGGATAGCGAATCCGGGGTGGATGACAACGTAGTCCAAGGCGGGCAGGCACGTGGGTGGGGGCTACGGACGTCTGCCGGGGAGGTACAACAGCGGCGGCAGATGAGGAGGGTGCAAATGCAGAGCAAGGGAGAATAAGGGTGGAGGGGAAGAAAAATGGTTCAGAAGGGGGATTTGAGTGGGGTCACTTGTCGCACGCACATGGGACGGATGTCCAGACTCATGCAAAGCCTTCTTAGGTTGCTTCGGTTTGTGAGATTTTAGACAAACGGATAAGTCGCGGATAGATGCGAAATGGCGTTGGATAGCTTACTGTATCTGAAGACGTCGGTCTGGACGTTTTTCTTTTGAAATTTGAGGAGGTCCGTGTCGAAGATGGCCCAAGGAGGGAACGAATATATATAGACGCGTGCGGAAATGTCCAATACAGCAGCTGACAGGTGAGGCACGTCTCCTAATTTTACTGGGTCGTGCTAGTATTATCTTTTTTCGGGAGAATAAACACAAATGATTAAATTAATTAAAAATTTGGAAATGAATGGTAGTATCGCGAGCTTGATTAGCGGAGACGCGCCTGCCTGCCTATAAAAGGGTTCATCGTCTCATCTCACATCTATCCATTCATCATCGCTCACTTGAAACAAACTAACAAAAACAAACATTCTCTCCTCCTCCTGATCGGGTGGGGTGTTGGGACCAGCATGGCGCACCGGGCCATGGACTCCATACTGGGCCCGCGCACCGTCAGGGTCGTCGAGGAGCCGGCTGCCGCCTCTCCTGCCGCCGACGCGTGCGGCGTCCAGAACCAGGCCTTCAGCAACGTACGTGCATACTATCTTGTTTCAGTCTCTTTATTTTTTACAGGAATTGGGCCAGTTGCCATCATGCATCGATCTAATCATGTACGTTGGTTGATGGAACTTTGTGATGTATGCATGTGTATGCAGTGCATCTACGGCAACGAGAGCGACATCAGCAGGTGCCAGAACTACTTCGACCTGCTCTGCCAGTGCCGCCGCTCAGGAGGAGGAGCAGAAGGAGGAGCGCCCACCATCGCATAAACTCTAACTAAGACCATTCTAGAATCTTTGATAGCTTTATGATCCTACTAGCTTGTTTCCTTCAGAGTCTTCAATTTCGTTATACCGCTCGCCGACTTATCAGCCAGTCAGTCGTCGGTGCTTGAATAATAGAGTGAACAACAACTGGATGAGAGAGAGAGATATACAACATGTCTTATGTTTGTAACAGATCATTTTTTATCTTGTCCCCGACTCCCGAATTTACAAATTTAATTTGTTCTGTTTGAGGCGCAAGTTGGTTTGGTTGTGCCCTACGTGCTCGACCAATGGACCAGCGAGATAAAACTTGATTTGGGAAATATTTACTGGCGGACATCAGATATTAAGACAGTTCCACCGAACGCGTCCGCCACCGTTCCATCGAAAGTACACACCTTAAAGCTCACGCAGCAGCCACGTCACCCCTTTCTTCTCGTTCGCTGTGTTCTGTCGGTGCGAACGCACACTTTATCCTCTCAGCAGTACTCCATTTTCTCATCTCTCTCCTGCATACCTGAGGCCATTTCCCCTCCGGCAACTGCTGGTTCCCGATGCCACCGCCCCTCTCCTTTCTGGCGATCGCTGGTTCCTGAGGCCACCACCCCTCTCCTCTCCGGCGACGCTGCTCTTTGGCTTGTTGCTGTACGGCAAAGAAATCCTGCTTTCAGCCAAGGTATCCTTCATTTGTAGTATACTAGCCCGCGCCTCCCACTGTCTGACTTCTTCTAGGCGGCCTATAGTACATCATCGCAATAATGTCATCATCGTTGCAATGCATAAATGGGCTTTCATGTACGTGGAAGATCAATGAAGTAGGACATACTTGCACTTGGTAGGTCATAGGGACATGTCAAACCAAGATTGACCCCATGTCTTCACATGATTCCCTCCCTTCACCTTGAAGCATAGTTTAAAAACCGGACCGGGCCGGCGGTCGGACCAGAAAAGACCGGAACCGGCGATCCCAACGGTTCTTTAAGCCTGGTGGACCATTTGAGCAATCAAACCAGAAAAAACCGGTCGAACCGGCCGGTTTTGGATAAACCGGTGAGCCGGGAGGTTCACATAAAACCGGGTGGTTCGATGTTGATTCTAGAAAAGCCCCTCGATTGACTCGTTTTTCTATGTACAAGCTAAGGGTAAAGTTGGTAAAGGAAAAACAACCCTCTTTTGGTAGGGTTTCGACCGATTGGGAGCTTTCTCCCTCGATTTTGTCCACAGAGACAAACTCATCAGCGCCGCCAGCCCCATCGCAGCCACCCTTGCTCGGGGTCGTGGCATGGCGACCCCGCCTCTCCCTCGCCACTCTGGCTCCGCGCAACAGCAACAACACATTTTTTATCATGTATATGAATTAGATATTAACATGTAGTTATTGGTTAATCTGTCATGCAATTACACATTTTATATCTATTGATTGGCGTATTTATTGACAAAATATATATTATTTTATTGCTTAAAAAGCCGACAATCGAACCGGTGAACTGGCGGTCCGACCGGTAAAAATCTGAACCGACAGCCTTGTCGGTTCAATTGCCGGTTTGGTTTTTTAAACTATGCCTTGAAGTGGGGGATTCACACTCTATGCCCAAAACCTTCATGCTGGATAGTCTTGTTATTGAAGCAAGTCCCACATCAAGTTGTGTATTGGATCTTTTCACATCACACCACCCTTTTATACATATAATACTCCCTCACGCGTTTCCAGGCGAAAACGCTGATCTGTGGGTCTCACGTCGTCCTGCCCTTTGATAGGCTTCAAAAGGGTTTAGACAATGGGGCCTTTCTCTTTGTTTCCATTAGGGTAGGTCATAGGGACATGGAAAACCAAGATTGAGCCCAAGTCTTCACAAGATTCCGTTCGTTCGCCTCAAAGTGCAGGATTCATACTAAAGTTCACAAAATTCACTCTTGATAGGTAGATCATATGCCCTGTAATTGTCCTCTTTTTTGTTGCTCACGGTCTTATGACCAATTATGGCACACACAAAGAGGATAGTCCAGATGGAATCACTCCTTTTCAAGAAAAGCTAGGGGGTAGACGTTTATGGGCTCACCGAACAGAAGACTCATCAAATCGCGTGAAGTATGGTCGGAACAACTTAGCGTTCTGCATGTGGTCCTAATATGGGCACACTAGGGTGTGAAGATGAAAGAACATGCAGTGCCCCATGTTTGGTTTTGGTAATTAATGACTATCTCTATAGACTAATGGTTGCCTTGAGTTATATTTGAAGGTTTTGTCCATAGGCTTTTCTTGGAGTCCATTTGTTGGTTTCAAGGAGAGTTTGTGATGACCAAGGTGCTACTCAAGGAATTACCTAAAGATTGGTCATGTGAGAGGTTGATCAAGACTAAATCAAAGAGTAAATCAAAGTGATCAACACACAAAGCGTACAAGATGTACCAAGGGATCAAGTGATCCCATGGTATGGTAAGCATTGTCCATTACACTTTGTATGCTAACCCATGGTATTCGTGAGAGTTCTTTGTGAGGTTAGGTTGCGGTGTGCAAGTTCAAGTGGAGCATCACGAAGAGATCAAATGCTTGAAGCTTGCCGTCCATTGTGGTAACAATGGATTTGTGAAGATGTGCGGAAGACTGGCTCATCCATAGTGGTGTATGGGGGAGCAATCAACTAGTCTTCATCAAGCCAACGCAATCAAGAAAGATGGTCCAACTTAAGGGAGTCAAGATCGTCATCATCTAGCTCAAGTGGACCATGTGCGAGGCAAATGTTTGCCCTTGATAGGTTTTCTATTTTACCGGTCTCATGGTGGTAGTCGAGAGACCGGGTTATAGGATCGATTGCCGTACTATCAAGGGGGGCTCTCGATGAGTAGCTTGATTGTATTGTTCGTAGAGATCTCAAACCATTGCATCCTTGCATCATCTTTCTTGGTTCTTGTTTGGTTCCCTTTGTGAGATTTTGAGCTTATGGTCATCTTGATGACAAGCTCGAGTTCATCAAAAACGGAGTTCACATGCATCTTCTATGATGTTTTCGATGTTGGAGGTTCTGCCGGTTCTTCTCGGTTGGAGGTTTCTCTCCTCTTTTTGTTAGGCATACCTCCCCTGCCTCTTCTTTCTGCCGGCCTCTTCTCGGTTGATGCTACTCGTTGTCTTGTATCGAACAAGCTTGAGTTGGCTCAATTCGGAGCTCATTTGCAGAAGTTATGGCAGTTCTGGTTTTATTGGATCCGTCTGTTGTCTTTAGCTGCGTTTTGAAGGCATCCAAGTGCTAAAGCCTCTGTGGCGTGCGGTAATACTGCTCAAGGGAGCGGTAGTACCGCACGGGCCAGCGGTAGTACCGCTCCTGGTGAGCGGTAGTACCGCTGCCTCTGGCCCAGAACGCTGGCGGTGATGATGAAGTTACCGACGCAGGGCTTCGCCTAAGCACTACAACGATATGACCGAGGTGGAAATCTGTGGAGGGGGGCACCGCACATGGCTAAACAATCAACTTGTGTGTCTGTGGGGTGCCCCCCCGTATATAAAGGAGCAAGGGGGAGGCCGGCCGACCCTCATAGGGCGCGCCCAAGGGGGGCAATCCTACTCCAAGTAGGAGTTGGTGTTGGGGAACGTAGTAATTTCAAAAAAATTCCTACGCACACGCAAGATCATGGTGATGCATAGCAACGAGAGGGGAGAGTGTTGTCCACGTACCCTCGTAGACCGAAAGTGAAAGCGTTAGCACAACGCGGTTGATGTAGTCGTACGTCTTCACGATCCGACCGATCAAGTACCGAACGCACGGCACCTCCGAGTTCAGCACACGTTCAGCCCGATGACGTCCCTCGAACTCCGATCCAGCCGAGTGTTGAGGGAGAGTTTCGTCAGCACGACGGCGTGGTGACGATGATGATGTTCTACCGACGCAGGGCTTCGCCTAAGCACCGCTACAGTATTATCGAGGTGGACTATGGTGGAGGGGGGCACTGCACACGGCTAAAAAATCAAACGATCAATTGTTGTCCCTCTGGGGTGCCCCCTGCCCCCGTATATAAAGGAGCAAGGGAGGAGGAGGCCGACCCTAGGAGGGGCGCGCCAAGGGAGTAGGATTCCTACTCCTAGTTGGAGTAGGTTTCCTCCTTTCCTAGTCCAACTAGGAGAAGGGGGGAAAGGGGGCAAGAGGAGAAGGAAGGGAGAGGGGGGCCGCGCCCCAAACCCCTTGTCCAATTCGGACTGGGCTTGGGAGGTGCGCGCGCCACCTCCTGGCCGCTGCCTCTCCTTCCCACTAAGGTCCATTAAGGCCCAATACTTCTTTCCCGTATTCCCGTAACTCCCCGGTACTCCGAAAAATACCCGAATCACTCGGAACCTTTCCGATGTCCGAATATAGTCGTCCAATATATCGATCTTTACGTCTCGACCATTTCGAGACTTCTCGTCATGTCCCCGATCTCATCCGGGACTCCGAACTACCTTCGGTACATCAAAACTCATAAACTCATAATATAACTGTCATCGAAACTTTAAGCGTGCGGACCCTACAGGTTCGAGAACTATGTAGACATGACCGAGACACGTCTCCGGTCAATAACCAATAGCGGAACCTCGATGCTCATATTGGCTCTCACATATTCTACGCAGATCTTTATCGGTCAAACCGCATAACAACATACGTTGTTCCCTTTGTCATCGGTATGTTATTTGCCCGAGATTCGATCGTCGGTATCTCAATACCTAGTTCAATCTCGTTACCGGCAAGTCTCTTTACTCGTTCCGTAATACATCATCCCGCAACTAACTCATTAGTTGCAATGCTTGCAAGGCTTATAGTGATGTGCATTACCGAGTGGGCCCAGAGATACCTCTCCGACAATCGGAGTGACAAATCCTAATCTCAAAATACGCCAACCCAACAAGTACCTTCGGAGACACCTGTAGAGCACCTTTATAATCACCCAGTTACGTTGTGACGTTTGGTAGCACACAAAGTGTTTCTCCGGTAAACGGGACTTGCATAATCTCATAGTCATAGGAACATGTATAAGTCATGAAGAAAGCAATAGCAACATACAAAACGATCAAGTGCTAAGCTAACGGAATGGGTCAAGTCAATCACATCATTCTCCTAATGATGTGATCCCGTTAATCAAATGACAACTCTTTGTCTATGGTTAGGAAACACAACCATCTTTGTGTTGGAAATTTGCCCTAGAGGCAATAATAAATTGGTTATTATTATATTTCCTTGTTCATGATAATCGTTTATTATCCATGCTAGAATTGTATTGATAGGAAACTCAGATACATGTGTGGATACATAGACAACACCATGTCCCTAGTAAGCCTCTAGTTGACTAGCTCGTTGATCAATAGATGGTTACGGTTTCCTGACCATGGACATTGGATGTCGTTGATAACGGGATCACATCATTAGGAGAATGATGTGATGGACAAGACCCAATCCTAAGCCTAGCACAAGATCGTGTAGTTCGTTTGCTCAGAGCTTTTCTAATGTCAAGTATCATTTCCTTAGACCATGAGATTGTGCAACTCCCGCATACCGTAGGAATGCTTTGGGTGTACCAAACGTCACAACGTAACTGGGTTGCTATAAAGGTGCACTACAGGTATCTCCGAAAGTGTCTGTTGGGTTGGCACGAATCGAGACTGGGATTTGTCACTCCGTGTAAACGGAGAGGTATCTCTGGGCCCACTCGGTAGGACATCATCATAATGTGCACAATGTGACCAAGGAGTTGATCACGGGATGATGTGAGTTAAGGAACGAGTAAAGAGACTTGCCGGTAACGAGATTGAACAAGGTATCGGGATACCGACGATCGAATCTCGGGCAAGTAACATACCAATAGACAAAGGGAATTGTATACGGGATTGATTGAATCCCCGACATCGTGGTTCATCCGATGAGATCATCGTGGAACATGTGGGAGCCAACATGGGTATCCAGATCCCGCTGTTGGTTATTGACCGTAGAACGTCTCGGTCATGTCTGCATGGTTCCCGAACCCGTAGGGTCTACACGCTTAAGGTTCGATGACGCTAGGGTTATAGGGAAAGTATGTACGTGGTTACCGAATGTTGTTCGGAGTCCCGGATGAGATCCCGGACGTCACGAGGAGTTCCGGAATGGTCCGGAGGTAAAGATTTATATATGGGAAGTCCTGTTTTGGTCACCGGAAAAGTTTCGGGTGTTATCGGTAATGTACCGGGACCACCGGGAGGGTCCCGGGGTCCACCAAGTGGGGCCACCAGCCCCAGAGGGCTGCATGGGCCAAGTGTGGGAGGGGACCAGCCCCAGGTGGGCTGGTGCACCCCCCCACAAGAGGCCCAGGGCGCAGGAAAGGGGGGAAGGGGGAAACCCTAGGCTCAGATGGGCCTAAGGCCCATCTAGTGGGGCGCCCCCTCTCTCCCCCCTTTTGGCTGCCCCCCAAGCCCCATCTAGGGCTGGCCGCACCCCTTGAGGGGGGAAACCCTAGATGGGGGCGCAGCCCTCCCCCTCCCCTATATATATTAGGGTTTTGGGGCTGCCCAAGACACGAGAACGTCTCTCTTTCGGCGCAGCCCTACCCCTCTCCCTCCTCCTCCTCTCCCGCGGTGCTTGGCGAAGCCCTGCGGGATTGCCACACTCCTCCATCACCACCACGCCGTCGTGCTGCTGGACGGAGTCTTCCCCAACCTCTCCCTCTCTCCTTGCTGGATCAAGGCGTGGGAGACGTCACCGGGCTGCACGTGTGTTGAACGCGGAGGCACCGTTCTTCGGTGCTTAGATCGGAATCAACCGCGATCTGAATTGCTACGAGTACGACTCCCTCATCCGCGTTCTTGCAACGCTTCCGCATCGCGATCTACAATGGTATGTAGATGCACTCCCCTTCCCCTCGTTGCTAGATTACTCCATAGATTGATCTTGGTGATGCGTAGAAAATTTTGAATTTCTGCTACGTTCCCCAACAGTGGTATCAGAGCCAGGTTTATGCGTAGTTTTCTGTGCACAAGTAGAACACAAAGCAGTTGTGGGCGTAGATGTTGCCAGTTCTTCTTGCCGCTACTAGTCTTATCTTGTTTCGACGGCATTGTGGGATGAAGCGGCCCGGACCGACCTTACACGTACGCTTACGTGAGACAGGTTCCACGGACTGACATGCACTAGTTGCATAAGGTGGCTAGCGGGTGTCTGTCTCTCCCACTTTAGTCAGAACGGATTTGATGAAAAGGGTCCTTATGAAGGGTAAATAGAAATTGGCATATCACGTTGTGGTTTTACGTAGGTAAGAAACGTTCTTGCTAGAAACCTATACAAGCCACATAAAAACTTGCAACAACAATTAGAGGACGTCTAACTTGTTTTTGCAGCATGTGCTATGTGATGTGATATGGCCAGAAGATGTGATGAATGATATATGTGATGTATGAGATTGATCATATTCTTGTAATAGGAATCACGACTTGCATGTCGATGAGTATGACAACCGGCAGGAGCCATAGGAGTTGTCTTTATTTTTTGTATGACCTGCGTGTCATTAAATAACGCCATGTAAATTACTTTACTTTATTGCTAAGCGCGTTAGCCATAGAAGTAGAAGTAATCGTTGGCGTGACAACTTCATAAAGACACAATGATGGAGATCATGATGATGGAGATCATGGTGTCATGCCGGTGACGAAGATGATCATGGTGCCCCGTAGATGGAGATCAATGGAGCAAAATGATATTGGCCATATCATGTCACTATTTGATTGCATGTGATGTTTATCATGTTATGCATCTTATTTACTTAGAACGACGGTAGTAAGTAAGATGATCCCTCACTAAAATTTCAAGAGAAGTGTTCCCCCTAACTGTGCACCGTTGCGAAGGTTCGTTGTTTCGAAGCACCACGTGATGATCGGGTGTGATAGATTCTAATGTTCGAATACAACGGGTGTTGACGAGCCTAGCATGTACAGACATGGCCTCGGAACACATGCGAAACACTTAGGTTGACTTGACGAGCCTAGCATGTACAGACATGGCCTCGGAACACAAGAGACCGAAAGGTCGAACATGAGTCGTATAGCAGATACGATCAACATGGAGATGTTCACCGATGATGACTAGTCCGTCTCACGTGATGATCGGACACGGCCTAGTTTGACTCGGATCATGTATCACTTAGATGACTAGAGGGATGTCTATCTGAGTGGGAGTTCATAATCAGATGAACTTCATTATCATGAACATAGTCAAAAGGTCTTTGCAAATTATGTCATTGCGCTTTAGTTCTACTGGTTAAGATATGTTCCTAGAGAAAATTTAGTTGAAAGTTGGTAGTAGCAATTATGCGGACTGGGTCCGTAAACTGAGGATTGTCCTCATTGCTGCACAGAAGGCTTATGTCCTTAATGCACCGCTCGGTGTGCTGAACCTCAGCGTCGTCTGTAGATGTTGCGAAACATCTGACATACACGTTTTGATGACTACGTGATAGTTCAGTGCGTAATGCTAACGGTTTAGAATTGTGGCACCAAAGACGTTTTTGAAACGTCGCAGAACATATGAGATGTTCCGAAGACTGAAATTGGGATTTCGGACTAGTGCCCACGTCAAGAGGTATGAGACCTCTGACAAGTTTCTTAAGCCTGCAAACTAAGGGAGAAAAGCTCAATCGTTGAGCATGTGCTCAGATTGTCTGAGTACTACAATCACTTGAATCGAGTGGGAGTTAATCTTCCAGATGAGATAGTGATGGTTCTCCATAGTCACTGCCACCAAGCTATTAGAGCTTCGTGATGAACTATAACATATCAAGGATGGACATGATGATCCTTGAGCAACTCGCGATGTTTGACACCGCGAAAGTAGAAATCAAGAAGGAGCATCAATTGTTGATGGTTAGTAAAACCACTAGTTTCTAGAAGGGCAAGGGCAAAAGGGATACTTCATGAAACAGCAAATCGTTTGCTGCTCTAGTGAAGAATCCCAAGGTTGAACCCAAACCCGAGACTAAGTGCTTCTGTAATGAGGGGAACGGTCACTGAAGCAGTACTACCCTAGATACTTGGTAGATGAGAAGGCGGGCAAGGTCGACAGAAGTATATTGGATATACGTTATATGAATGTGTACTTTACTAGTACTCCTAGCAGCACTAGGGTATTAGATACCGGTTCGGTTGCTAAGTGTTAGTAACTCGAAATAAAAGCTGCGGAATAAATGGAGACTAGCTAAAGGTGAGATGACGATATGTGTTGGAAGTGTTTCCAAGGTTGATGTGATCAAGCATCGCATGCTCCCTCTACCATCGAGATTTGGTGTTTGCGTTGAGCATGATTGGATTATGTTTATCGCAATACGGTTATTCATTTAAGGAGAATAATGGTTACTCTGTTTATTTGAATAATACCTTCAATGGTCTTGCACCTAAAATGAATCTCGATCGTAGTGATACACATGTTCGTGCCAAAAGATATAAAATAGTAATGATAGTTCCACATACTTGTGGCACTGCCATTTGAGTCATATTGGTATAGAACGCATGAAGAAGCTCCATGTAGATGGATCTTTGGACTCACTCGTTTTTGAAAAGATTGAGACATGCGAACCATGTCTATTGGTATATATGCATGAAGAAACTCCATGCAGATGGATCGTTTGGACTCACTTGATTTTGAATCACTTGAGACATGCAAATCATACCACATGGGCAAGATGACTGAAAGTCCTCGTTTTCAGTAAGATGGAACAAGAGAGCAACTTATTGGAAGTAATACATTTTGATGTATGCAGTCCAATGAGTGCTGAGGCATGCAGTGGATATCGTTATGTTCTTACTTCACAGATGATTTGAGTAGATGCTGAGTGTATTTACTTGATGAAACACAAGTCTGAATTATTGAAAGGTTCAAGTAATTTCAGAGTGAAGTTGAAGATCGTCGTGACAAGAGGATAAAATGTCTGTGATATGATCATAGAGATGAGTATCTGAGTTACGAGTTTGGCACACAATTAAGACATTGTGGAAAGTGTTTCACAATTAATACCGCCTGGAACACCATAGTGTGATGGTGTGTCCGAACATCATAACTGCACCCTATTGGATATGGTGCATACCATGATGTCTCTTATCGAATTACCACTATCGTTTATGGGTTAGGCATTAGAGACAACCGCATTCACTTTAAAAGGGGCACCACGCAATTCCGTTGAGACGACACCGTTTAGAGAAACCTAAGTTGTCGTTTCTTAAAAGTTTGGGGCTGCGATGCTTATGTGAAAAAGTTTCAGGCTGATAAGCTCGAACCCAAAGCGGATAAATGCATCTTCATAGAAACCCAAAACAGTTGGGTATACCTCCTATTTCAGATCTGGAAGCAAAAGTAATTGCTTCTAGAAACGAGTCCTTTCTCGAGGAAAAGTTTCTCTCGAAAGAATTGAGTGGGAGGATGGTGGAGACTTGATAAGGTTATTGAACCGTCACTTCAACTAGTGTGTAGCAGGGCACAGGAAGTTGTTCCTGTGGCACCTACACCAATTGAAGTGGAAGCTTATGATAGTGATCATGAAACTTCGGATCAAGTCACTACCAAACCTCGTAGGACGACGAGGATGCGTACTACTTCAGAGTAATGCGTGATCCTGTCTTGGAAGTCATGTTGTTGGACAACGATGAACCTATGAGCTGTGGAGAAGCGATGGTGGGCCCATATTCCGACAAATGGTTAGAAGCCATGAAATCCGAGATAAATGGTCTTTGAGAAGAAGACGGACGTGGACGGTAATGTTACCGTCTATGAAGCTCGACTTGTGGCAAAGAGTATTTCCACAAGTTCAAGGAGTTGACTACGATGAGATTTTCTCATCCGTAGCGATGCTTAAGTCCGTCGGAATCATGTTAGCATTAGCTGCATTTATGAAATCTGGCAGCTGGATGTCAAAACAAGTTTCCTTACCAGTTTTCGTAAGGAAAGGTTGTATGTGATACAATCAGAAAGGTTTTGTCGATCCTAAGGATGCTAAAAGGTATGCTAGCTCCAACGATCCTTCCATGGACTAGAGCAAGCATCTCGGAGTCAGAATATACGCTTTGATGGAGTGATCAAAGTTTTTGGGTTTATACAAAGTTTGTTAGAAACTTGTATTTACAATAAAGTGAGTGGGAGCGCTACAACATTTCTGATAAGTATATGTGAATGACATATTGTTGATCCGAAATGATGTAAAATTTCTGGAAAGCATAAAGGGTTGTTTGAAAGGAGTTTTTCAAAGGAAGACCTGGATAAAGCTGCTTACATATTGGGCATCAAGATCTATAGAGATAGATCAAGACGCCCGATGATACTTTCAAAGAACGCACACCTTGACATGATTTTGAAAGAGTTCAAAATAGATCAGCAAAGAAGGAGTTCTTGGCTGTGTTACAAGGTGTGAGTATTGAGTAAGACTCAAGACCTGACCACAGCAGAAGAGAGAGAAAGGACGAAGGTCGTCCCCTATGCTTTAGACGTAGGCTCTACAGTATGCTATGCTGTGTACCGCACATGAAGTGTGCCTTGCCATGAGTTGGTCAAGGGGTACAATAGTGATCCGGGAATGGATCACATGACAGCGGTCGAACTTATCCTTAGTATCTAGTGGACTAAGGAATTTTCTCGATTATGGAGGTGAAAAGGAGTTCGTCGTAAAGGGTTACGTCGATGCGAACTTTGACACTAATCCGGATGACTCTGAGTAGTAAACCGGATTCGTATAGTAGAGCAGTTATTTGAAATGGCTCCAAATAGCGCGTGGTAGCATCCACAAGATGACATAGATATTCGTAAAGCACACACGGATCTGAAAGGTTCAGACCCGTTGACTAATAACCTCTCTCACAAGCATAACATGATCAAACCAGAACTCATTGAGTGTTAATCACATAGTGATGTGAACTAGATTGTTGACTCTAGTAAACTCTTTGGATGTTGGTCACATGGTGATGTGACCTGTGAGTGTTAATCACATGGTGATGTGAACTAGATTATTGACTCTAGTGCAAGTGGGAGACTGTTGGAAATATGCCCTAGAGGCAATAATAAATTGGTTATTATTATATTTCCTTGTTCATGATAATCGTTTATTATCCATGCTAGAATTGTATTGATAGGAAACTCAGATACATGTGTGGATACATAGACAACACCATGTCCCTAGTAAGCCTCTAGTTGACTAGCTCGTTGATCAATAGATGGTTACGGTTTCCTGACCATGGACATTGGATGTCGTTGATAACGGGATCACATCATTAGGAGAATGATGTGATGGACAAGACCCAATCCTAAGCCTAGCACAAGATCGTGTAGTTCGTTTGCTCAGAGCTTTTCTAATGTCAAGTATCATTTCCTTAGACCATGAGATTGTGCAACTCCCGGATACCGTAGGAATGCTTTGGGTGTACCAAACGTCACAACGTAACTGGGTGGCTATAAAGGTGCACTACAGGTATCTCCGAAAGTGTCTGTTGGGTTGGCACGAATCGAGACTGGGATTTGTCACTCCGTGTAAACGGAGAGGTATCTCTGGGCCCACTCGGTAGGACATCATCATAATGTGCACAATGTGACCAAGGAGTTGATCACGGGATGATGTGAGTTACGGAACGAGTAAAGAGACTTGCCGGTAACGAGATTGAACAAGGTATCGGGATACCGACGATCGAATCTCGGGCAAGTAACATACCGATAGACAAAGGGAATTGTATACGGGATTGATTGAATCCCCGACATCGTGGTTCATCCGATGAGATCATCGTGGAACATGTGGGAGCCAACATGGGTATCCAGATCCCGCTGTTGGTTATTGACCGGAGAACGTCTCGGTCATGTCTGCATGGTTCCCGAACCCGTAGGGTCTACACACTTAAGGTTCGATGACGCTAGGGTTATAGGGAAAGTATGTACGTGGTTACCGAATGTTGTTCGGAGTCCCGGATGAGATCCCGGACGTCACGAGGAGTTCCGGAATGGTCCGGAGGTAAAGATTTATATATGGGAAGTCCTGTTTTGGTCACCGGAAAAGTTTCGGGTGATATCGGTAATGTACCGGGACCACCGGGAGGTTCCCGGGGGTCCACCAAGTGGGGCCACCAGCCCCAGAGGGCTGCATGGGCCAAGTGTGGGAGGGGACCAGCCCCAGGTGGGCTGGTGCGCCCCCCCACAAGAGGCCCAGGGCGCAGGAAAGGGGGGAAGGGGGAAACCCTAGGCTCAGATGGGCCTAAGGCCCATCTAGTGGGGCGCCCCCTCTCTCCCCCCTTTGGCCGCCCCCCAAGCCCCATCTAGGGCTGGCCGCACCCCTTGGGGGGGGGAACCCTAGATGGGGGCGCAGCCCTCCCCCTCCCCTATATATATTGGGGTTTTGGGGCTGCCCAAGACACGAGAACGTCTCTCTTTAGGCGCAGCTCTACCCCTCTCCCTCCTCCTCCTCTCCCGCGGTGCTTGGCGAAGCCCTGCGGGATTGCCACGCTCCTCCATCACCACCACGCCGTCGTGCTGCTGCTGGATGGAGTCTTCCCCAACCTCTCCCTCTCTCCTTGCTGGATCAAGGCGTGGGAGACGTCACCGGGCTGCACGTGTGTTGAACGCGGAGGCACCGTTCTTCGGTGCTTAGATCGGAATCAACCGCGATCTGAATCGCTACGAGTACGACTCCTTCATCCGCGTTCTTGCAACGCTTCCGCATCGCGATCTACAATGGTATGTAGATGCACTCCCCTTCCCCTCGTTGCTAGATTACTCCATAGATTGATCTTGGTGATGCGTAGAAAGTTTTGAATTTCTGCTACGTTCCCCAACACTTTGATCAACGAGCTAGTCAGGTAGAGACATACAAGTGACACTCTGTTTGTCTATGTATTCACACATGTATTATGTTTCCGGTTAATACAATTATAGCATGAATAATAAACATTTGTCATGAAATAAGGGAATAAATAATAACTTTATTATTGCCTCTAGGCATATTTCCTTCAGTTGGATCCCCCTTTCCTAGTCCTACTAGGAGAAGAAGGAAGGAGAGGGGAAAGAGAAGGAAGGTGGGGGCGCCGCCCCTCCCCTAGTCCAATTCGGACTAGGCCCATGGGGGGGGGGGCCCTTGGCTGCCCCTCTCTCTCTCTCCCCTAGGCCCAATAAGTCCCATTACTTCTCCGGTGGTTCCGATAACCCTTCCGGCACTCCGATATTTATTCGGTGACTCCCGGAACTCATCCGGTGTCCGAATAACATCGTCCAATATATCATTTTTTATGTCTCGACCATTTCGAGACTTCTCGTCATGTCCGTGATCACATCCGGGACTCCGAACTACCTTCAGTACATGGAGCTGTCAACCACCTCCGTGATGGCCATGAGGGAGGTTGTTTAAATATATTGCCCGCCTCCTTTCATTAGTTCGGACTTTTGGATGAGTTGGCTGGAGCATGAATTCAATATGGTACTTTGCGGCTACATCGATCCCACGTCTAAGAACTAAAATAGCCTAGACGTGAGGGGGAGTGTTGAAATATATTGCCCGCCTTCTTCCATCAGTTCGGACTTTTGGATGAGTTGGCTGGAGCATTAATTTAACAGGAGGAAACTTTACCGAGCCTGCTTTGTAAGCTAAGATCCTTCTGGACTATATACCGAGCTTCATTTGTAAGCCGAGTGTATTTTAGCATTGCGCTTAGCTTACTATCCCCTAGGCCGAGTTCACATTTTTTACCGTGCGTGCTGTTGGAGGTACTCGGCTTATTGTCTGCTAAGACGAGTGCCCAATATATTACACTCAGCTTACAACCCGAGACACCGCAACGTGTTATTTTCCTGTCGTGTAACACCGTCACTATGAAATTTAACATGGTTGCAACACCTTTTTGTTCCAGGCTTTTGACAAATTCTACACTAGTTGTTGTTTTGTGAGTTTTTCTATGTCCATTGGACCACCCTAACTCAAAATTCTGACTCCGCAACATGTGCTGACCAGACAGCGCGTCTGCGGAGCCGCTGTGCCTTTCTCGCTCCTGAACCGTTCCTTCTTTTGACTGTTCCCCGAGGAGGGCAAAGGGCGTGTCCAGCCCAACTGTCCGCCGCCGGCGAGTCCGTGGTTCTTTCATCGTCTGTTCGCCGGTCCGGCAACGTGAGGATGAACGAGCGCCGGATCTCTGCGTCAGGCATGTAGGTAGATATGGTGGCGTTGCATCCATGGAGTTGGCATCGTCTTTTCTGGCGGTGTCGAGTGGCTCGGGGATACGTGTGCTCGCCATCCCTTCTGGTTGGCGAGTTCAGTGTGTGGGGCGGTGCTGTTGTGACGGCAGCGACGCATCCGAGAATAATGCGGCGGGGACGCATTCGACAATAATGCCCGGGCTCCAGCACCAACTCGACGGAGTCCATGGCGGCGTCGAGGAGCCAGTGGGCTCGGTCTCCCGTCTATTTTTCTGGTCGACGGTTTTAGGTGTTCGGCTGGTGGCTGGCGTTATGCGTGATGTCACCGGTGGGCGAGTGAAAATGGTGGTTTCAGATTTGTGCATGTGGATTGAAGGCTGTGGATCTGGTGCTCTGCCTCGACGACGTCGACGACCGACGATGGCTCTGGGATTCGAGGAGAATGGAGATGGAGTGGAGGAGAGGAGGAGATGGAGTGGAGGAGAGGTGGAGTGGAGGAGAACAATGAAGAGATAAGGAGGAGAGGACCCCGCCCAGCCATATATACGGCATAGTAATGGCGCACCGTGGGCAGGTGCGCCATTACTAACTTTTTTTATTTATTTTGAATTTTGAAGGCGGGAAGATAGTAATGGCGCACCGTGGGCAGGTGCGCCATTACTAACTTTATTTTTTTTTAATTTTTTTGATATAGTTAGAATTTTGAAGGCGGGAAGATAGTAATGGCGCACCATGGGCAGGTGCGCCATTACTGAGTTTGATTTGTTTGAATTTTTTTTAAATTTTTTTGCCTCTCCAGATCTTGAAAGCCCCGTAACTTTTTTCTGTTAGGTTTTTGGGGATTTTGAAAATGTTCAACGAGGTTCCCCCAGTTGAAATCGGATGCAAATTTTCGAGTAGATGATTTTTCATATAAAATACCTTTTCATCGGAGTTCGTGCAAAAGTTATGCCCATTTTACAAATTCTCGAGAGATTTTGCAAAAAAGTCGAAAATTCATGTTTGTAAATTTTGCTAACAACTAGACCACATATCACATGGGAATCTTATTTTCTTTTATTTTTTTGACATTTGTATCATTTTCTTTTATTTTTTTTGAAACTGAAAAGGCGGTCCACATGTCAGGACCCCGATTCTAAGTCACACCGATCTAGCCTGTAACACCTCATATCACTTTGCGGCCTCACGCACGGTATTCCCACGGGTGTCGCCTTACCATGGCCCGGGACCGTTTGCGCCTTTTGGCTCACGTATATGATAATGTCGCTAGCATCCATATGACAAAGAACCCGGGCCGACATGACTAGTCATGAACCCAAAGTGGCACTAACTTATGGGGACAGTCAAACATGAATCAACATCGAGCATGTCGGTCAGCAGCGTGTGAATCCGGGCTGTAGCACTGGGCTAACAGGACTCCGGGAACCCGGGCTGTAGCAGGCCAGGCAGGACTCCGGATGTCACCGCGTGACATTTCCCCGAAGGGACAGACACAGGAACGAAGTGAATCACATGCCGGCCAGTCAAGTGTTCCGGAGCAGTAGTGCTGGGCTAGCAGGACTCGGGTGAACCGGGCTGTAGCGGACTACTATGGCTCATGGAAGCACAAGACTACATTTCCCCATAAGAGAGGCTACCAAGGATAAACAACTAGGTTGTCGGATCCCACACATACCAAGCATTTCAATCATACACGCAATATGCTCGATATGTGTAAATACAACATGGCATCACAACATAACTCTACGACTCAAGTATTTATTCATTAGGCTCCGAGGAGCGAGATATTACAAACATAGGTCTCATGACCCAACATTCAGAGCATACAAGTCAAACACATGCGGAAGCTTAACATGTCTGAGTACAGACATCTACAAATGAAAAAGGCTGAGAAGCCTGACTATCTACCAGATCCTGCCGAGGGCACAAGATCGTAGCTGAGGTATCAAGCTAAACGTCGAAGTCCACGCGGAACTACTAGCGAGACTGAAGTCTCTCTGCAAAAACATAAATTAAGCAAACGTGAGTACAAATGTACCCAGCAAGACTTACATCAGAACTAGCTACATATGCATCGGTATCAACAAAGGGGGTGGTGGAGTTTAACTGCAGCAAGCCAGCTTTGACTCGGTGGCTATCCTAACTACGACTGCAAGTAACTCTTTTGAGGTGGCGCACACGAGTCCACATATTCACCGTATCAATACTCCACTATGGATCCGCTCCCGTCTCCCTACGAGAACGCCATCCATAGCACTCACACTTATCTTGCGTATTTTAGAGTATCCACTTTCACTTGTCTATGAACTGTTATAGGCAACCCAGAAGTCCTTTACCGCGGACACGGCTATTCGAATAGATCATATTAACCCTGCAGGGGTGTACTTCGTCACACACGCTCTCACCACTTACCGCCGTTTACACAGCATGTACTCGGCAACCTTCAAGCGGAAGCCCAGCGAGGGTGTCGGCCACAGCCTACCTAAACGCTCAAGTCTCTAGTCCAGGTTTATCGCCTATTCAGGTTCCATCCGCAGGGAGTCCGGCCGAGGTTTCCACATACGGCCCCGAACGATGTGTGCAGGGTTCCCGAGACACCAAACGGGCGACTCGGTACACCGGGCCACGAGCCTACCGCATCACAGCCCACCCCTCGGGTCAGCGCTGTCCACGGCCTCCAGCATACTACAAACACCAGAAACTACTTGCAACTCCTGGACAGAGGACAAGGGTGATTAAGAAGCCGAGAGGGTCCATTGGTTTCGGGCCCAATGCGTGGTAGTAACTGTTTCATGGATCACAAACACAGAACTCAGTTCCTGAGGACGGCTGCAATGAGACAACCCACCATGTACTCCTACATGGCCTCTCACCGCTACCTTTACCAAATCGTGTTCACACACTTAGCTCACACACAGTAGGACATGTTCATCACCATTCCAACTCATCCCCGATGAATCAGACCCGACTCAACTCTAAGCAGTAGCAGGCATGACAAACAAGCATGAATGAGTAGGCACATCAGGGCTCAAACAACTCCTACTCATGCTAGTGGGTTTCATCTATTTACTGTGGCAATGACATGTCATGCAGAGGATAAGGGGTTCAGCTACCGCATCATGTAACAGTTGAATCGTTGTTGTCCTAATGCAGTAAAAGAGAGCAGGAGCGAGAGAGTGGGATTGTATCGGAATGAACAAGGGGGTTATGCTTGCCTGGCACTTCCGAAGATCATATAGCTCTTCATCAGTGTCATCGAACTCATCGTCGGAACCACGTCTATCGAGAGGGGACAACCACCGGCAAACAAGGAAGAACACAATCAATGCAATGCAACAATTATGATGCATGCTAAGACATGGCAATATGAATGTGTTTTGGCTAATGCAACTACAAACAGATGGGTTTGGGTCATTTTGAACCAAAGGTTCAATCCCAAACTCAAATTATGAATTTAAATAGTGCCTTATCATGTTTTGAACTAAACAGCAAGGTTAAGTTGTTTAGACATGCATGAAACCAGTACAGATGGATAGATCGGATTTTTCTGATCATTTTTCATATATAAATCTTTTCAATCTGAGTTATAGATGATTTTCTATGATTTTTAGAAGTTTGCTACATTTTCAGGAATTTCCTATATAAAAAATAAATCCAGAAATGAGTTATTGCGTCAGCACTGCGTCACTGTGACGTCAGCTGGTCAACAGCGCCTAACCAGAGTCAAACCTGACAGTGGGACCCATATGTCATTGACTCAGCTAATTAATATAGTTAATTAGCCTTAAGTTAAACCTAACCAAAATGTCAGTGGGGCCAGGGCCCACATGTCAATGACCCAGGGGGTCAAATCCCTGGTCAACCGGGGCTAAACCACCAGCGTTTAGCCGGCGGCGGCAGCAGACACGGCGGAAGGGCTCGGGATTGCTTCTCCGGCGCCCAATCGAGCAGAGGAGGGCACGCGCGGGGAGCGGGGGCTCGCCCGCATCCAGAGCGGAATGCGGCAGCAGCGGGGACGGACGGAGCTCGCCGGAAACGAGCTCGGGGCGGCGCTGGCGTTCGGGTGTTTGTGGCTACGGGGCTGCAGTGGCCGTGGCAGCGCGTTCATGGCACCTACAACAACTACGCGAGGCGGCGAGCATGTTGGACACGACGCCCGGGCTGTTTGGTTGCCGGGGCCGCGTCGGCGGCGGGTGCAAGCAGCAGCGGGTGCGGTCGAGCTTGGTGCGGTCGCTACGGCATGCGAGGAAGAGAAAGGAGAGGGGGGAAACGGCCAGCAGCTCACCACGGTCACGACGAGCGGGTCGGCGAGGTCGGGGAGGAGCTGATGAAGACGAGAGGTCGCCGGCGATCTCGGCGGCCGAACGACGAAGACGAGGTCGGGGGCGGCGCTTCGGGGCGTTTGGCGTCGCGTGAGTCGACAGAGAGACGTAGGCGACGGTGGCGGATCTCCTGGGCATGTCGGAGAGGCGAGGGGGAGGCGATGGCCGCGGTGGTGGCGAGCGGCGGCGACGAACCCGTTCGGGTGGGTGAGAGAGAGTGGTCCAGGGGAGGGAATGAGCACGGGGGAGAGCGGGAGGGGTCGAGGGGAGCGCGTGGTGTCTCCGGGGACGTCCAGGGAGAAGCGGCAAGCAGGAGGTGGCCGGGGCGCGTGGGCGCGCACGGCGGCCACACGCCTCTCGTCCTACTGGCGAGAGGTGGGAGATGACTGGCAGCGGCGCTGGGCTGGGCCGGCCAGGTGGGCTGGCCAGCTGGGCTGCGACAGGTGAGGCCAGGTAGGTTTCCTTTCTCTCTCTTTTTTTATTTGTTTCTGTTTTCTAATATTCTGTAGTCTTTAGGGATTTATTAAAAATACTTAGACACTTCCAAAAATCATGAAACTACTCATGATCACTGTTGGGAATATATCCTACAGTAAACATTTTAGTTTATGATTATTTGAGCATTTAAAATATTTAATAGCATTTAAATGCCCAAATGCAAATAGAGTATGATTTAATCCAGAGCCCAAATATGTCATGGAAAAATGTGCATCACCTCTGGTTACTGTTTCCAGCATTTTCCAAGAATGATGAACATTTTTGAAAGCCATTTGGATTTACTGGAAATATTTTGGTTGAACCTAGTGAATTCCTTTAATGCTAGGGTTTAGGCAATCCCCATTTCAAGTTTCTTTCAAAGTTTAAACATGATGCACACATGAAGTTAGCCTAGTGCAATGTCAGAAGCTAGGGATGTGACAACTCACCCCCACTAAACAAGAATCTCGTCCCGAGATTCAAGTCGTGAGGTAAGAAGACAGAGGGACACAAGCTAACACAATCTTCACGATCCAGATGTCTTTCTCGAGGATGTTGATTCATTGCATCCCCTTGATCTCAACGTCTTGCTTTGAGAACTACATCCAACATGACAACGAGTAGAAAGGGAGAATTTTTAGAAGAATCAATCTTCCTGAGGTTCGAGCAACTTAGGATCGTCTTAATGATCACAAGATCAACTCACGGAATGGGACATAGAAACATCTCTGGAGCTGAGAGGCAAAACATGCATCAGGAGGGACGGAAGAAACAATTTGACGAGGGTTTCAAAGTAGCGAGGAAAATTGCCATGATTCGATAACGAGGCACCTTGGGGAAGGTGACTCGTAGAATTATTACCTTAAGTGGTAAAAAGAATTACTTTTGATATAGAGATCATTGAAACTCTTTATACCAGCTTAAGGCAAATCACAGCAATCGTTTGGCGGAGTTCGAAGGAATGGCATACTCGGACTAGAATGGATGATGTGAACTACCTTGTTGAAGACAACGCAAGGGATGATTTGCTTATCACCGGAAATGGATGGAACCCATGGTAGAATGGCACATTGGCGGTGCAAGCTGGGAACGATTGCAAATGCTGGCAATGATTCTGGTAACTGGGAGAAGCTTAACAGTAGAGGGTGAGTCCACTCTTGAAAAGTTATAACATAACCGGAGAAACTAGGAGCAATCCCTGTTAGTGCCGATGATAACACCTAGTGCTTGTGTGTGCTCTCAAGAACTTGAGCATTTCCATATACATCAAGGTTTTACCAATATCCGTGTCGAGGATCCTGGCAACACAACATACTACCATGATGAATAGTGATGGATGATGCAGATGCAAAGGAAGATAACACCTTCTAGGATTTCACCTTAGCGAGGCCAAGGGGATGAAATCTGAACGATCGACCGAGAGACATTTAGCACTCCGCTTCTAATGTTCTCCTTGATGTGCTAGTGCAACCCATTTATTAAAATGGTTTGGTACGTAGAACATCAAGTAAAAGGTCGGACTTCGGGAGCACAAGAATCCATAAGGAATATCTACGGAAGTAGAATCTTACGAAATCCTTATGGAGAGGTGGCCAACTTCCTCAATCAAGATACTATAATAATAGGTCTTCCGGTTGGGTGTGTTGGCCACGACATCCACTCTACCGGTTACCGAGAGACCAATATTATAGCTCTTGGGAAACGTTCCAACCATCACATCTGCCCGAGATTCAGATCTGGTTGGTGGCAGGATATTCCAGACTCATCGAGTCTAGGAAGAAAAATGAAGGTTTGCAACACAAATCGACGAGATGACGTTGCGAGATTCTCAGGGGATGAACTACGATAGCAAGCTCCAAAACATGAGCTGGTTCTGCTACAACATGTGAACACGCTGTCCCAGACAAGCATGACCACATAGTAGTCTTAGAATAAAACACTACCGAGTTCTGATTAGGAACCATCATTGCGGAGAGCGAAGTCATGCGCATGTACCTTTGGGTCCTTAAGGAATAGCACTTAAGAACTTCTTTTCCTTGAACAAATCAATCAGTGGCTTGGTGTGCTAGGGATTCATATAGAATGAAGGTTGCAAGTCTCCAGACCAAAGAATACTTCGCACGTATGCATGACTGACTTGGGATGATTCCAGAGGAAGCGAAACAAACTTTCTCAAGTTCACGGCGGCAACTTGCATCATATGCACGTGAACTAGAGGAAGTCACTTCTTCCATCAAAACATAAACTTCATGAGCTAACACGAGGAAGATGCTTTCAAAAGTTTCCAACGCTAACTTAGATGTTCAACCAAATCATGGAGGAGATAAGGATGTTGTCGATGGGCTCAACAACAAACCATCTAGGCTTCCATATAGATGGAATTCCACAATTAAGTGAACACGGTGATAGCATTGGTCAGACCAAAAGATGTAATGGTGTATGCTCGAGGAATCAACCACGAGTAAGACAACATTACGAACATCGTTGGTTCTGATTTGATTTGATGATAGCCCATACTCAAATCAAAGTTTGGTTAAGATGATAGGTCCATTAATTGATCACGAGGACCAATCGATGAAGAAATCATCTTTCTACAACACACAACACAAGATATCCCTTTGGAAATGAACTAAGTTAGACAAGTTTTTATCTTCCAACTCTCCAAGTTGTTGTTTAGCTTGACCAACTAGCTCAGGGGTATCCAACACAGATTCTTGGAGAATGGGTGGTTTGGAGGAAAACCAACATGATCACGAACTCAACATAGCGGTCAGGTGACAACCTGGTAATACATCCGAGAAGATATTCGGAACATCACGAACCACCGATATGTTACTAAGCTCGAGAACGATCTTGCTTTTCAGAGCAAGACGATATGACCGAATAAGCAAGGACTGACACTATCCTAACTCATTGATCGAAAAGTGCACCGGGAATAAGGACTGGGTAGCACGATCAACCTTAGGATGTGATTCAGTAACCAACACGCTAAGGATGAAATTATTGTCCTTTAACTACCAAGCAACGGAGTTGCTAGGAGTATAGATTTCACACATCATAGTTCACCTGTCGGCATTCCGGTTGTGACAACACGGAACCGAGGAATGAGCAATGATGGCGAGAAGTATCACTGCGTTAAGAATTCGTGAGAGATGGTGCAATTCTCATGACAATTCTGACATAAAGGGGGTAATACTCCGAGGTAGAACAGAACAAAAGCTGGATTGGCATTTTGATCTGCGGAATACAACTACTTTGACCAATCCAAGAAATGGATGAGGTACTGGAGTTTGTTTCTCCTAGTCATTCCGGAATAGAATGGCTTGACGGACCACAAGAATAATAGGCATCGATAACACGAATGCACAATACTCCTGACTATCAATTGATAGACGAAGGCCAGAAATAGACTAAGAGGGACAACTCAAAGGAACATATGATTTTCTGAGTTTGGATGCATGGATTAGTATGTCGAACAAATTCAACAAGTTTCTTCTAGATAACCCATGCAGAAAGGAAGGACTGGCAGAGTCACAATATGAATGGAGTACTCCTCAAGAGCGCCCTGGTTGTGATCTTTTGGTTAAAAGAACTTCTGCCATGAATGGTTCATGGTATTTGGAAGAACGAAATACCACGGACCTCGAGGACTATCACAAAGGTTACTAATATCCTAAAGGAACGAGCAAACACTATCAACAGAAGTAAGTAGGAGTGAATCTTGGGTTCAAGAACCCAGAAATAGAATGCCTACTAACTAAATGGCATCACGGGATGCTTTCGAGAATAATGGCCAGAATCCGCACACTGGGAATGCAAAGCATTGCTAGATTACTAAGTGGTTCTCTAAGACGACTGGGGTCATAATAATAGCTCCAACATATATGACGAGGTAACGGAGTACCTCAACACACTGGTTAGTGTGATTAATCTGGCCCAAGGAACATCGGGAACGGAAAGAAGGGATTTGCAAATGCATCAGATTATTTAGAAGCCTGGGATGACTCGGACAGCATAACGGCTGTAAATGCTCAAAGATTTGAGACATCCTGCAAAATGGTGGCATAACCACTCAACATCACAATATAAGACTTCCGGGATCAATGGTCAACATACGGAAGTAGTAGGAACTGAACTGAGGCTTAAATCCATCAATCCTATGAGTCTACGGATTAGTAACACGTGATCCTGATAGAAAGATGAGAAGCCTAGTTCTTAATCCCCGTAGAAGAGAAGAGGGTGACTCAGATCAGAAGGGCATAAGGTAAAGGAGTAAAAAGAGCCTTACGTTCCCTCCCACAATCAATTCCCTTATATAACTAAAGCATTTCTAGACACAACTTCGACCAGTTTGGCTTGGTAATCCTACAGGCAGTCAGGCTCTGATACCAACGCTGTCAGGACCCCGATTCTAAGTCACACCGATCTAGCCTGTAACACCTCATATCACTTTGCGGCCTCACGCACGGTATTCCCACGGGTGTCGCCTTACCATGGCCCGGGACCGTTTGCGCCTTTTGGCTCACGTATATGATAGTGTCGCTAGCATCCATATGACAGAGAACCCGGGCCGACATGGCTAGTCGTGAACCCAAAGTGGCACTAACTTACGGGGACAGGCATACATGAATCAACATCGAGCATGTCGGTCAGCAGCGTGTGAATCCGGGCTGTAGCACTGGGCTAACAGGACTCCGGGAACCCGGGCTGTAGCAGGCTAGGCAGGACTCCGGATGTCACCGCGTGACATTTCCCCGAAGGGACAGACACAGGAACGAAGTGAATCACATGCCGGCCAGTCAGGTGTTCCGGAGCAGTAGTGCTGGGCTAGCAGGACTCCGGTGAACCGGGCTGTAGCGGACTACTATGGCTCATGGAAGCACAAGACTACATTTCCCCATAAGAGAGGCTACCAAGGATAAACAACTAGGTTGTCGGATCCCACACATACCAAGCATTTCAATCATACACACAATATGCTCGATATGTGTAAATACAACATGGCATCACAACATAACTCTACGACTCAAGTATTTATTCATTAGGCTCCGAGGAGCCAGATATTACAAACATGGGTCTCATGACCCAACATTCAGAGCATACAAGTCAAACACATGCGGAAGCTTAACATGTCTGAGTACAGACATCTATAAATGAAAAAGGCTAAGAAGCCTGACTATCTACTAGATCCTGCCGAGGGCACAAGATCATAGCTGAGGTAACAAGCTAAACGTCGAAGTCCACGCGGAACTACTAGCGAGACTGAAGTCTCTCTGCAAAACATAAATTAAGCAAACGTGAGTACAAATGTACCCAGCAAGACTTACATCAGAACTAGCTACATATGCATCGGTATCAACAAAGGGGGTGGTGGAGTTTAACTGCAGCAAGCCAGCTTTGACTCGGTGGCTATCCTAACTACGACTGCAAGTAACTCTTTTGAGGTGGCGCACACGAGTCCACATATTCACCATATCAATACTCCACTATGGATCCGCTCCCGTCTCCCTACGAGAACGCCATCCATAGCACTCACGCTTATCTTGCGCATTTTAGAGTATCCACTTTCACTTGTCTATGAACTGTTATAGGCAACCCAGAAGTCCTTTACCGCGGACACGGCTATTCGAATAGATCATATTAACCCTGCAGGGGTGTACTTCGTCACACACGCTCTCACCACTTACCGCCGTTTACACAGCATGTACTCGGCAACCTTCAAGCGGAAGCCCAGCGAGGGTGTCGGCCACAGCCTACCTAAACACTCAAGTCTCTAGTCCAGGTTTATCGCCTATTCAGGTTCCATCCGCAGGGAGTCCGGCCGAGGTTTCCACATACGGCCCCGAACGATGTGTGCAGGGTTCCCGAGACACCAAACGGGCGACTCGGTACACCGGGCCACGAGCCTACCGCATCACAGCCCACCCCTCGGTCAGCGCTGTCCACGGCCTCCAGCATACTACAAACACCAGAAACTACTTGCAACTCCTGGACAGAGGACAAGGGTGATTAAGAAGCCGAGAGGGTCCATTGGTTTCGGGCCCAATGCGTGGTAGTAACTGTTTCATGGATCACAAACACAGAACTCAGTTCCTGAGGACGGCTTCAATGAGACAACCCACCATGTACTCCTACATGGCCTCTCACCGCTACCTTTACCAAATCGTGTTCACACACTTAGCTCACACACAGTAGGACATGTTCATCACCATTCCAATTCATCCCCGATGAATCAGACCCGACTCAACTCTAAGCAGTAGCAGGCATGACAAACAAGCATGAATGAGTAGGCACATCAGGGCTCAAACAACTCCTACTCATGCTAGTGGGTTCATCTATTTACTGTGGCAATGACAGGTCATGCAGAGGATAAGGGGTTCAGCTACCGCAGCATGTAACAGTTGAATCGTTGTTGTCCTAATGCAGTAAAAGAGAGCAGGAGCGAGAGAGTGGGATTGTATCGGAATGAACAAGGGGGTTATGCTTGCCTGGCACTTCTGAAGATCATATAGCTCTTCATCAGTGTCATCGAACTCATCGTCGGAACCACGTCTATCGAGAGGCGACAACCACCGGCAAACAAGGAAGAACACAATCAATGCAATGCAACAATTATGATGCATGCTAAGACATGGCAATATGAATGTGTTTTGGCTAATGCAACTACAAACAGATGGGTTTGGGTCATTTTGAACCAAAGGTTCAATCCCAAACTCAAATTATGAATTTAAATAGTGCCTTATCATGTTTTGAACTAAACAGCAAGGTTAAGTTGTTTAGACATGCATGAAACCAGTACAGATGGATAGATCGGATTTTTCTGATCATTTTTCATATTAAATCTTTTCAATCTGAGTTATAGATGATTTTCTATGATTTTTAGAAGTTTGCTACATTTTCTGGAATTTCCTATATAAAAAATAAATCCAGAAATGAGTTATTGCGTCAGCACTGCGTCACTGTGACGTCAGCTGGTCAACAGCGCCTAACCAGAGTCAACCTGACAGTGGGACCCATATTTAATAATAGTTAATTAGCCTTAAGTTAAACCTAACCAAAATGTCAGTGGGGCCGGGGCCCACATGTCAATGACCCAGGGGGGTCAAATCCCTGGTCAACCGGGGCTAAACCACCGGCGTTTAGCCGCCGGCGGCAGCAGACGCGGCGGAAGGGCTCGGGATTGCTTCTCCGGCGCCCAATCGAGCAGAGGAGGGCACGCGCGGGGAGCTGGGGCTCGCCCGCATCCAGAGCGGAATGCGGCAGCAGCGGGGACGGACGGAGCTCGCCGGAAACGAGCTCGGGGCGGCGCTGGCGTTCGGGTGTTTGTGGCTACGGGGCTGCAGTGGCCGTGGCAGCGCGTTCATGGCACCTACAGCAACTACGCGAGGCGGCGAGCATGTTGGACACGACGCCCGGGCTGTTTGGTTGCCGGGGCCGCGTCGGCGGCGGGCGCAAGCGGCGGCGGGTGCGGTCGAGCTTGGTGCGGTCGCTACGGCATGCGAGGAAGAGAACGGAGAGGGGGGAAACGGCCAGCAGCTCACCACGGTCACGACGAGCGGGTCGGCGAGGTCGGGGAGGAGCTGATGAAGACGGGAGGTCGCCGGCGATCTCGGCGGCCGAACGACGAAGACGAGGTCGGGGGCGGCGCTTCGGGGCGTTTGGCGTCGCGTGAGTCGACAGAGAGACGTAGGCGACGGTGGCGGAGCTCCTGGGCATGTCGGAGAGGCGAGGGGGAGGCGATGGCCGCGGTGGTGGCGAGCGGCGGCGACGAACCCGTTCGGGTGGGTGAGAGAGAGAGGTCCAGGGGAGGGAATGAGCACGGGGGAGAGCGGGAGGGGTCGAGGGGAGCGCGTGGCGTCTCCGGGGACGTCCAGGGAGAAGCGGCAAGCAGGAGGTGGCCGGGGCGCGTGGGCGCGCACGGCGGCCACACGCCTCTCGTCCTACTGGCGAGAGGTGGGAGATGACTGGCAGCGGCGCTGGGCTGGGCCGGCCAGGTGGGCTGGCCAGCTGGGCTGCGACAGGTGAGGCCAGGTAGGTTTCCTTTCTCTCTCTTTTTTTATTTGTTTCTGTTTTCTAATATTCTGTAGTCTTTAGGGCTTTATTAAAAATACTTAGACACTTCCAAAAATCATGAAACTACTCATGATCACTGTTGGGAATATATCCTACAGTAAACATTTTAGTTTATGATTATTTGAGCATTTAAAATATTTAATAGCATTTAAATGCCCAAATGCAAATAGAGTATGATTTAATCCAGAGCCCAAATATGTCATGGAAAAATGTGCATCACCTCTGGTTACTGTTTCCAGCATTTTCCAAGAACGATGAACATTTTTGAAAGCCATTTGGATTTACTAGAAATATTTTGGTTGAACCTAGTGAATTCCTTTAATGCTAGGGTTTAGGCAATCCCCATTTCAAGTTTCTTTCAAAGTTTAAACATGATGCACACATGAAGTTAGCCTAGTGCAATGTCAGAAGCTAGGGATGTGACACCACAGGGGGGTGCATTTGATGAATTTTTTGTAAGGCTCAGACGTGTGATATGTAAATGTTAGTAGTGGCGCACCAGGGGACAGTGCGCCATTACTAGTTAAAACTAGTAATGGCGCACTATCCCCTGGTGCGCCATTACTAGTTTTGAAAAAAAAGTAAAAAAAATTGTTAGTAGGGGCGCACAGAGTGTATGGTGCGCCATTACTAGTTGTGCGCCATTACTAGTTTTGAAAAAAAAAATTGTTAGTAGTGGCGCACCGTGGGTGTGGTGCGCCATTAGTGATATGAACACTAATGGCGTAACTACACATGGTGCGCTACTGCTATATAGCAGTGGCGCACCACATATGTGATGCGCCATTAATGTCCATATTAGCTATAGCCCTTTTCCTAGTAGTGAAGGATTGTAGGATCCGTGGTGCCGCGAAACACAACAGCCGATGAGCCAAGGTATTCTCCTGTGTGATCTCGACATATTGCAGCTGCCACACCCACATTGCCGTCACCAGAAACGGCGCCGTCCGCATTGGTCTTTGCTATCCCCTCCTGAGAAGGAAGCCATCGAGGAGCAGCCGATTGTTGTGCAACAATTATGCGCGCCTGTCTGGGCTGCTTAGGAATGGTTTGTAGCTCCTGAAGATAAGAGTTTAGAAAAGAATTAGTATGTTGCGGACTCTAAAATATGTTCTCATGGATCGCCTTTCGCCTTGCAAACCAAATGGCCCACAGGGTCACCGCCATTTTCGTGAACTTGTCACGGTTCAAAGTATCATAGAGATCAAACAGCCAATGCTTGGCACTTGGCTGAACATTCTCCCTCATTTTGTCGACGATCTCCTCATCTGTTAACACCCATGTGCATCTAGCCATAGTGCAAGACACAAGAGCGTGTCTCCATGAATCTTCCCCTCCGCACAAAGGACATGCATCTTGTACTGACATGTTTCTGTTACGAAGAACATCCGTTGTCAGTAAAGAATGTCGTGCCAGCCTCCATAAGAACACTCGAACTTTGGACGGAACTTGCAGCTTCCAGAGCGAGCTCCAAGCCTTCTCCTCAGCTGAGGTTTCTGAGGGGCCCGCGCGCCCTTCTAACCAACTTTCCCTTTCTATCTTTGTGCTTATTATCATTCGGTAGACTGAGCTAACCGAGAAAATACCCTTCTTATCCGGATACCATGCCCAAGAGTCAGGAACATCTCGCATGCATACAGGGATTTTAAGGATCTCATGCGCATCAACTGGCAAAAATACGCTCCTAACTAGATCTTCGTTCCAGGATGCCAACGCTGGAAGGAGTAACTCGTGCACCATGCGTGGGGGGTTAGCAACCAGTGATAAGATCGGTCGGCCTGAGGCCTTCTTTGGTATCCAGTTATCTGACCATATGTTTGTACTCTGACCATTGCCAATTCTGCTAATGATCCCTTGCTTCATAATATCCCTTCCTTCCAAGATTGCTCTCCAAATTTGTGATGGTCTAGATCCCAATTCTGCAGAGAGAATAGATCCATTAGGAAACTAAGAGGCCTTCAAAATTCTAGCACTCAGGGAGGTTGGCTCCTCAAGAAGTCTCCACGCCTGTCGCGCCAATAAAGCCAAGTTAAACAGCTCAAGATCTCTGAAGCCCAAACCTCCCAAATATTTAGGCCTAGTCATCACCTCCCAAGACACCCATGCTGGTTTTCGTTTGCCCTGTTTGCAACCCCACCAATTTTTTTGAATAATGGCATTTATGTTCTCACACAACCCTCTGGAGAGTTTGAAACATGACATTGAAAATACTGGAATAGCCTGGGCGACGGACTTAATTAGCACATCCTTCCCTCCAGTTGATAGCAGTTTACCCATCCATCCTTTTACCTTCTCCCAAACTCTGTCACTTCAATATTTGAAAGTCTCCTTCTTGGAGTGCCCTACATCCGTAGGCAAACCCAAATATTTGTCACTCAACGATTCATTGGGTACATGAAGGTGGCCTTTCAGTGCAGTTCTTACAATCTCCAGGCACCCCTTGATGAAAAAGATAGAAGATTTCTCTCTATTTATTCTCTGCCCTGATGCCGCACAGTAGGTCTCCAGTAGGTTTGATACCTCTTCAGCTCCATCAACACTTGCCATGAAAAACCGCAGGCTATCATCCGTGAATAATAGGTGGTTTACTGACGGTGCCGTCGGTGCCACCTTAGTTCCGCCAAGCTGGAATGACTGATTTTGTGATTTCAAAAGGCACGAAAGGCCCTCTGCTGCCAACAAGAAAAGGTATGGAGAAATAGGATCTCCCTGCCGAATAGCTCTGGAGGGTTTGAACTCCTCTAATTTCATACCATTAAATAAAATTGAGAAAGAGATTGAGGATACCATGTTCATGATGATGGAGACCCATGGTGCTGCAAACCCTAGTTTTTCCATAATGGCTTTGGGATAACTCCACTCTACTCTGTCATAGGCCTTCATCATGTCTAACTTCAACGCACAAAAACTGTTATTCTTCGACCGGTTTCTCTTCATAAAATGTAGACACTCATAGGCTGAGATTATGTTGTGTGTGATGAGCCTTCCCGGAACAAAAGCCGATTGCTCCTTTGTGTTAAGTGTACTTGCACGATCGATGTGACGGATAGTTAGCTTGATAGAAGCCAGCCCAAACTTTCTTGTTGCTAGCCTGTTGGCTTACTATCTTATTAAGTTTAAGCTGCCTGATTTTGATGAAAAATAGAACAAGCTAACATATATATATATATATATATATATATATATATATATATATATATATATATATATATATATATGTGTGTGTGTGTGTGTGTGCCAAAGCAAGTTTATGTACATACGTACGTACATAGTGCTCCGGCAGGGGTAGACTTTAGAATCAAGTACAAGAAACAATTGTGAACCAACCTGTGGTTGGATGGTTAGAGGGACTGTGGTATCCCCAGCCCACCAGGGTTCTAGTCCTGGTGCTCACATCTATTCCTGGATTTATTTTAGGATTTTCGGTGATGCACATTCAGTGGGAGGAGACGTTTCCGTCGACGACGAGGTGCCTACGGTGACTTTGTAAATTTCAAGATGATATGCCGGCTCAGTCTTTCAGAGGTGCTCATAGGGGTGTGCGTGTGTGCGTTCATAGGGGTGAGTGTATGCGCGTGTATGAGAAAAAGTACAAGAAACAATTTCCTTTTTACAGGGAACTTAACAGAGCTTTATTCAACGAAAGCATTCGCCGAACAGCCAACGATAAGGCTGCTGATTAGAAAGCTAGGGGTAGATTCAAGCCAGCTACGAGTCACAGTCATCTTACAAGCACACTTAGCACGGAGATGTGCCAGACCGTTTGCTGCTCTTATATTACATAACGAATGACAAACGTAGAAAAATTGTTGGCTAGCTCTCTCTCATGTAAGATGGATGCTACAACTGAGCGAGAATTGTAACGAGTATTCCAAAGGTTAACTGCCTCTAGACAGTCGGTTTCCATTACCACATGATCGAAGCCACGGAGCTTTGCAAAAATTATGCCAAAAAATTAATACAAGAAACAAAGACAGAAGTGTTAACATGAGTCATCTCGTGAGGCGACTAGCACCCTAGCCGCCGCCAGCGAGTTCCTCTGGCGCCTTCTCCGCATGCTCCTCTCCATCGATGACCTCGGTCATCGTGGTGAGGGGGGAGGGGGGGGGGTCACCAGATCTATGAGTGTGGGTCGTGTAGCTTTAGGTTAGACCCTAGTAGCTTAGGTTTTTGGGTCGTTCATCATCTTGGCTTTGGCGGCGGCCACGACAGCGCTGAATAAAGAAGTTTCATATCCTTCCCCAACGAGGCGATCGTTTCTATGGTTGGGGGTGAATTTATAAACAAGCATGTTAAAGTAAGGATGACGTGGCGGCGACGACACCCTCACGGTGCACTTATGTCCTCAGACTCCGCCGTTGAGACGGTGTCTGCTCCAGCGTCGGCGCGGAGCTTGAGAAGTAGTCCAGGAGTGGATGCATGTTGTGGTCTTTATCAACAGCATCTGGAAGATGATGGATCGTGTGATGGGTTTCGTGGTCCGTAGACCATGGCTAGTAGGTATGGCTTGCTCCTCCTGCATCTTAGTCGTGCGGGAGTGCTAGGTCTGGAGTTCAATGGCGTGTCCGGGATGTTGCCCAGGTGTGATTGGTTCAACGGCAATGGCTTCGTCTTTGGTGAGTCACCTTGTAAGTCTTCAAAGCTACTCCCTTCGTTCCTAAATATTTGTCTTTCTAGACATTTCAAATGAACTACAACATACGGATGTATGTAGACATATTTTAGAGTGTAGATTCACTCATTTTGCTTCGTATGTAGTCACTTGTTGAAATCTCTAGAAAGACAAATATTTAGAAACGGAGGGAGTACATATTAGCGATGGAGCCACGTGAACTTCGAATGAGGAGGTGATCTGTTAGTTTTTTCCTTCGTAACTGCTGTGGTGGTGTTGGAAGTAGGTGACATGCGTTGATGTGAAGCTCATTCGATCTTGATTATAATTTTCCTTCTTTGGTAGTATTACTTTGTGTAAATGCTATCGTTTTGTTGTCTTTTTAAACTTGTCAGTTTGGTGTTTTTGTGACGTGTACTATGATCCTTGTATGATATTCTGTTGTCCTTTTAATCTTGTCAGTTCGGTGTTTATGTGGCGTGTACTATAATCCTTATATGATATTTTGTTGTCTTTTTAAGCTTGTCAGTTCGGTGTTTATGTGGCGTATACTATGATTTTCATGATATAAATGAGACATGTACTATCATGAAAAAAGATAAAACGGCATGAAAAAAACAAAGATAGAAACGAAATGATACCGTTTTCTCGGGATCGATTCAGATTCGTCGGATCCGGCTTGCCTGCTCCCTCCCCATGCTCCCATCCGTGCTCCCACTTCATCCTACGGCTGTCATTTTTCCTTTCTAATCTAATCATCTCCCCCCAGATTTTAAAGGGTGGGGCCGGGCCTTATTTTGTTTCAATCAAATCAAGCCACGTACGCAGGAGCACGGATGGGCACACACGCGGGGAGCAGGCAAGTCTCGTCACCGTCACCGACCGGAGATCTCTCCGTGCCTGCCTAATATATATAGCACCCACCGAACCGAATGTCAATGTGTCATCAATCTATCCCTCGCCTAAGAAATAGAATACATACACAACCAAGATCGTCAATCGGATCTAATCTCGCCGCGCCTCCGGCCAGCCATGGGACACAGAGGAGGAGGAGGAGGGGGGGGGGGGGGGGGGGGTTTCCGGTCCGCGCCTCGCGCCAGGACCCCGCCCACCAAGCCGGCACCCAAGGCCCCGGCTCCGGTACCGGCATCCGCCGGCGGCCACAGCAACGTCATTTCGGCCCTGGCATACAACATCGTCGACGGTTCGTTTGATTTTTGTAGCCGTCCGCATTCGTCTACATCAGGATTGATGGATAGAGAACGGATTCTGGTGTTCTGACGTACGTCCGTGCATTGCAGGTATCACCTGGGGCGCCGGCAACGCCATGGGCCACAGGTTCGTCGAGTTCTTCGCCGGGCCACGCACCATCCAGGTTGTCTCCTCCGAGCCCCAGGCCGCCACCGCCGCCGATTCGTCCCTCGACTCGTGCGGCGCCCACAACAAGGCCTTCGCCGATCTACGTACCCATCATTCTTCTACTCTCTCTTTAAACTAATATAAAGTAATGATATAAATGCTTTTATATTAGTTTACGGAAGGAGTAGTATCTATCTATGTGTCTATCTATTGATCTGTATGATGACAGCCAAGAGTTTTAATTGATTGTTTGGTTGAATTGTTTGGTGCGCGCAGTGCCGCAACCACTCCCAGAGCGACATCAGCCGGTGCAAGTTCTACCTTGACTTGCTCAACCAGTGCCACCGCGGGTCCAGTAATGCCGGCCTCGCCGCCGCCACCGCCATCTCTTAGAGACCGAGATCTCGGCTCAATCGGTCGCCTAGTTTTTAGTTTATATCGTTTTATCTACCAAGATTAATTCCTGTTGCTAGTCATGGTATTTGTAGTAGTAATAGCCATCTCGTCGACTTATAATCATCCTCGTCTCCTTATGAATGAACGATTACTTAGAGATTGATTCATTTGCTCTGTTTTTACTTAGAGATTGATTGATACCAATGGGGAGCTGCCGACACGGCCATGCTCCACCCACACAACATATTAGTTATTTTGTCGGCCAGTGAAAATTATACATGTGAACTTTTGTACTCTCCCTCTCTCTTTTTTGAGTAGAGATATTAAAACCAATCAGGACCAAAGGAAGTGCGAAGACTGGGCTATCCATGTGGCGAACTGGAAGAAAAGAAGAACATATCTCTTTTCAAATTACAATATCAAAAGTAGCATATAATTTAGTTTATTACATAGTTCTGAAAGATTTATGCCAAGCCATCATTGGATAACCCCGCAGGGTTCATGGTTGTTGCATAGGCCAAGAGCTACTCGGAACTTTACAACGGTGGTAGGAAAATCCATCCTTACATAAGAGAAACCGTCTCTTTATTACATTTATAGGTAACCACTATTAAAACTTGAATCAAATCTAACATAAAATGATTTGCTTAAATTATCAGGGTGTTGATAAGCCTTTTTCCTTGGCGGAAATGCCCAAAGACAGTACCATAGTAATCCTCGGCCTTTATTTTCTTGAATCTTGCCAGTCGCTTCTCATCCAACAAACCAGGTGCTGGTTCAACCACCGTTTCCACATCCACGCCATAGAATATAGCTACTGAGGTCCTTTCCTTCTCTGCATTTGTCAAGACCCTATGTGGTGGGCTCTTCAAGATGCCATTACTCATTATCCGCGTGAAAAAATTAAATGCAACTTTGTGACGACTCAGAGGCCACACTAGGATATTCAATTAATCAAATTCTTCCATATTTATTACTACACCCTTCGTATCTCAATAATTCACATTCTAAAAATTTTGGACAAAATAAGCAAAGCATTTATCAGTACTACTGAGCCATATAACCAATCAATCAAAACCATGTTAGCATAAAGAAGCCCAAAATAAGGGGTGTCGCTTTTTATTTTACTGTTGATTACTCCTTGGAACATTAATTCAGATTGTGAAGTAAGATGACATAAATCCAAGACCCATAATCTGAAGTGTTTGACATAGAGGGAGTAGATGAAGTAGCTTGTATTTGTAGGTGCCTACCTCAATGCACTCTGCTATGTTGATCAACAATGTATAAGGCTTGGCTAGAACATTGTACCATTTTCCATTTCTCAGAACTTACAAGCCACCGACGTTCTCTTCGAGGAAAAGGATTGAAAGGGCACCACCATCATAGTGAGGCTTGAAGCCCAAAACAAGGTCAGGCCTCGGACATGGAGGGTAGTAGCCTAGCCTAGCTAAAGCTCGGGCCCTGGTTGTGGTCCTATTGATGAAGAAATCCTCATCGAGCTCTAGAAGATTTGCCAGGGTTCGCATGATACAATCTTTTATTATCTTGGTTCTTGACGCGTAGTGAAGTAGCACATCCCTGTAGAAATGATCTGGAAAAGTCAAGTTCAAATATTCAACAGAAACATTAGCATACTTTATTCAGTTTCTATATGTTGTTTCACATGGAACTATTGCTTGATGCTTAGGGTAGTCTCATGTCAAATTTGTTAATAGTGTGGGTAGAATATAGGGAAATCTAGAATACCACTCACTTGGCTAACTGAGACATTATCTCTAAGCTATCACTGATGTAAATGTCCTGTAGTTCTCTCAAGCTAAGCTTTCTCACCAAATCAAGGCCGCCACCCCTTCCATCCTCTCACTCCCCACCTCATGCGGGCCCAATTTAATTTTCCAGTCTCTGCTCTGTACCTCGTTCAAACCCCATGTTCATTGGTCATGCCACATACTGTTACTTTGTTTATCACAAATATTTTGATGCTTGGGCAAATATTCGTTTTGCTAAATGCTGGTTAATGGTCATTGCTTGTGTGTTCTGTATATTCTGGTGTAGATTCGTATGTTCTCTCACCATTAGCATGTACTCCAAAATGTTGTTAAAATACCCACTTAGAACTTGAGCCCTTCAAAATTAGAAATGGATATGCTAATATTCCCTCTGATTGTCTATTCGAGTCTCTAGAATCTTTGCAACTGCAATGTTATGTACATGACTATCCGTGTGAAAAATTCATCATCAACATCAAATTGATACTCAGGACGTCGTCGTGCTAAGGCCCCATAGGACCAGCGCACCAGAACAGTAACCGCTGCCGATGAAGACTAGCGTAGATCGGAAGGATCCAATCTGAATACATGCGAATGCCGACGAAAGACGAACAGATCCAAAAACATAAAAACATCAAATTTATACTACAGATTTGGCTTTCACTATCTGCTTCCCAATATTTTCTATCTGAAGGAACACACATCTTTATATATACTCCATACTAAGCTCCTCATCAATCCACATCATTCAAATTAATTCGGACGTTAGATATAATAATCAATGGTTGAGATTAAAACATAAATCATGATACATAATAGTTGTCCCGTTCCACTTTTTTAGTTGGAATATAACTTGAGTTAGTATTCATGATGCCAAACTAGATAAGGCATTAAGTTTGTACCTATACCACATATTCCGGCCCAATTAAGAAAAACAAGCACGTACAAAAGAAAACTAAAGCACCACACGTAAGAAAATGGACACAAAAAAAAACCACACGCAAGAAAAGAGAGTCCTACCCTTTCACGTACTTCTAAGAAACATACCCAGCTCTAATTAGAAAATAAGTAAAAAGCCATGTACCGAAAAGGGAATCCTCAACCCACAACAAAGAGAGTCGCCCTATATTTATCAACAATATTAAACTAGTCTCCCTAAAAAGACTATCCTAAAGTACTCAATGCAAACATAAAAAGGATTGTAATAGTAGTAACCAAAATTTTCTCACACAAATAGTCAATAGATATTTTTTAATCAGATTCTATAATATTATACTTCTGCCATGTATGATTTTTTATAAAAATAACTGGCCCGTGCCCTGGCATGAGTTGATGGCTAGTTTTCCTAATTGATGGTCAAAATGTCACTTTACCACCAGATGCCTAAGTCTAAAGGGACTAAAATTTTGAGCCATTTATTGCTTTTAACAGTCTTTGATTTTAGTAAGTGGCTAAAATATTTTTGCTTTTTATCACTCTTATTTTTAATACCTACAGGTTCAAACATCTTTACCGCATTATTTTCTATGCACATATAGTTATTATATGAAATTTTGTGTGTGTGTGAATGCATTGGCTCAACAGCCTTATTATTTAGCTATCTGGATGACTATAGATAATAGTGGTTTTATTTCCTTCTACTTATTAGTGAGCTACTGAGAACCAGATTGCTTGCCTCAAAGATTTGGGATACTTGGGCCAAAGGTGGAAACTTCTCTCCCCTTCCGGTTCTACTTGCAGAGATAAACGACAGGACCAATCGATGGTCTGGCCTTCAGATTGCAGCAGCTCACTTCTGTACCCTTCAAGACGAAAACGCTTGCCATCAATTATATTGTTGTATGTTTGCTTCTCTTCAGTAGGCTGCCCAAAGAACTCCTTCGATGCATTCATCATCCAATCCATAAGAGAGGCCTCTATACCATGGTTAGTAATCTAGGACAAAATAAGTTGGAAATAATTAATAACAAATATTGCATGTATGTACAAAATAAAAGGATTAGAAAAACCGAATATATCAATAATTGGGTTCAGAATACAAGGTGCATAGTGGGTTTTTGGCTTTGGGGCACCATGGCTCCCACTGAGCCAAAACTACTACAGATAATTAAAACCTAATTCGAAAAAATTGTGAAGAATATCGTATGTGTAGATTGGAAGTGTTTATGGCACTGAAACATTTTAGAAAATAATACAACGATTTAGATCCTGCACACAGAAGTAAAAAAAAAGAGGTAAAAATAGGGTTCAGAATAGAAGCCTCAAAATTTGAATCTTGGGCTCAAAATTATTTCACTGTATTTTCTCCAAATCACATACAAGTGAATTTTTCTATGAAACATCGCTAGGTTAAGTAACATATCGATGAGTACATGTGTAGATTTATTAGGATTTTATGACTTATGGGTAACTAGAAACAGATTTGGTTCATGCATGGTACCAATGGTGGCCTTGAGGCAAACCTAAGAAATATTTTGCTTTAGACTATTTAGATTCTAGTTAGCTCACTAAACCAGGGAGCCCGTGATAGTAACATTAGGACCGTCACGTAGTTGCACAGCAATAGACCAACGCAAGTAATACCCTATACATCTTATCCTGTGGTGTAACCAATAATGCGTGTTTTGTAATTTCAAAGAAATTAGGGCGTCTTTGATTCGCATGATTCTTAAAATGCGGGAATAGGAAAAACCTAGAAATAGACCGTCATGTCCTTTTCTACGCTTCAGAATTTGGAAGAGTGTTTGATAGCACAGGGAAAACAAAGAAATTCAACAAAAAGGTTTGAGTGGATGAATTTTTTTCCTCCAAAATGTAGTACAAATGAATCCGGAGGGAAAATCCCTAAGGATTTCAATCCTATGGATCCAAATCCTACGAAATTCCTTTGTATCACAGGAGCCCTTAAAAATCATCCATGGGTAGTTTTGTTATGCCATGTGTAAAAAAATGAAAATTAAGGGCCAAAAAGCAACTATACATTATATTGTTATATGTTATAAACAATTGTTTTTTCCTTGTGTATAGAGTAACAGCATCTGCACACTAGTAAATACCTAATTGTCCCCACTGTTTAAGGTGGGTAGAAAATTTAATTGGTTTTGCCTGGTATCAGGTCAGCCGGAGCTATGGCTCAAGTTACCCAAGTTCAACTGTCACGATGAGCTCATCCACAAGACACCGTTAAAATCTTTGAAAAGCTGGACCAGGAAGCATGTGAGCAATTAACAAGATATGTAAATAAAATCTAACTTATACCATTTGACAAAAATTAGTCCCGTAATAATGCACTGTTCCTAGAAAGATTACTAATTTTCTTGTTTGTGAAAGAAAGATCACCATGAAGAAGCCCCAGGTCTCGAGCGCCCACCGGAGTTTCGCTTCCTCCTCGACGGCACCACCATCTGCGTCAGGCCTGGATAGGCGGCCGAGGTCGATGACGGGGATAGGCGCAACACCTGCGGCAGCGGACGGGCGGTCCTGCTGCGGCATGACATACCGGGCAGGTATGTCGCCTTCGAGTTTCAGCTCAGGGCTCGCTTCTCCCTCCATTGTCCCTTTCATATTGCCCGGTGGTATACTCAAGTGCATGCGCTATGGGCAGGAGGCCAAAATATATAGTAAAGCTGAAAGGCTGAAACGTCCAGCTTGAGTGTGGCCGGCCCAAAATTTTAAGCAGTGTATGACTGCTACCCAAATTTTAGTATAGCACCTACATTTTCTTTTGAAGGGAATATGTATAGCACGTGTACACCTACAAGGCTACAAAGTGCATTGTGAAACATGCGGAGAGGGCAAGAGAGTATTTGTATTGCCGCCCAAGTTTTTGAACCTTTTCGAACATGGTTGGTAAGATGCTCATTTCTCCACGTGAATATTTAATGAAGGCCATCGACACATCCACAGGTTACATGTGGCCATTTGCCTTTCTTTTCAAGATGGAAAAAATATGGTTGTTTGGACAGATGTACGAAAAACCGCTTAATCTTTTGTACTTATGTTAATCACGGGGTTACCGTTTGATGAGAAATAGACCATACATGGTGGTTTTGTACATATATATTTTTGCGGAAAACTTCTTATCTCTTCATCTTCAATCATAGCAGCACAACGAACACCACCAAAAAAAATTACGTCCAGATCCAGCCTGAAGACGCGCCATTGTCATCGTCCCTCCCTTGCTGGAGCCGGGCAGAACTTGTTGTGGCAAACAGTCGGGAGCTTGTTGTGCTAAGACCTTATAGGACCAGCGTACTAGAATAGCAATTGTTGCCGACGAAAAGTAGTGTATATATCGAAAGGATACAACCTGAAGACACATGAATGTAGACAACGACAACCAGATCCGAGAAAATCCATCAAAAACAGATCCGCTAGAGCCGCACCTCCACACGCCCACAGAGGATGCTAGACGCACCACCGGAACGAGGGCTAGGCAAGAAGAAGCTTATTCCATCTTCAGAGAGCCGCAACCAGCTCGCTTTTCTAAGCATGACACAAAGCTAACAAAACTCGAAGAAACATATAAAAACGAAGTGTCGGTGTCAAAACCGGCGGATCTCTGGTAGGGGGTCCCGAACTGTGCGTCTAGGATCGATGGTAACAGGAGACGGGGGACACGATGTTTACCCAGGTTCGGGCCCTTTCTATGGAGGTAATACCCTACTTCCTGCTTGATTGATCTTGATGAATATGAGTGTTACAAGAGTTGATCTACCACGAGATCGTAATGGCTAAGCCCTAGAAGTCTAGCCTATGTGTATGTGGTAATGAATCTATCCTTTCCGGACTAACCCCTCTGGTTTATATAGACACCGGGGGGATCTAGGGTTTAGATGGAGTCGGTTACATAAGAAGGAATCTTCATAGTCGGTCGCCAAGCTTGCCCTCCACGCCAAGTAGAGTCCAATCTGGACACGGTGCAGTCTTCGGCCTTCATGTCTTCACAGCACATCAGTCCGGCCCATGGGTAACAGGCCGGACGCCCGAGGACCCCTTAGTCCAGGACTCCCTCAGTAGCCCTTGAACCTGGCTTCAATGACGAGGAGTCCGGCGTGCAGATTGTCTTCGGCATTGCAAGGCGGGTTCCCCTTTTTCTGAACTGCAAGATAGTCTTCGGACGTGATAATTGTATCCGGACCTGTTATAGACCACACACAACCGCAGAGCGAATATAATATTTACACGAATCTAATCCGTTGACAGCTTCTTTAAACACGACATCGCGTCTGTCCGGTTATAATTTCGAACCGTTTTTCTGCTGCCATCCCACGTTTCGAGACACGGTTGCTCTTGGCACGTCTTGTCGAAACAGAGATTGTGTCCCCTTATCGCGGGATTCTCGTCAATGGGGGCATGGGTAATTCAACCGTGTCGTTTACACAACCCTTGGGAATAGGCGAATCTTAAGGCGAGTGAGGAGGCGTTTAATGTTTGCTGCCTTTATAAGAGGATAAGGATTCCCTCTTCCTCTTCTCACGCTTTCTCTCTGTCTCCGCCTTCCCGATATCGAGCTCCAGCGCCCAAGTTCTCATCTCCTTTCCACTCAAGCAACCATGTCCGGATCCGGTGGTCAGGGCAAGTGGATGGTCTCCTCCGTCAAGGAGGAGGACATTACTGAGCTCCGAGCGGCCGGATATTTGGCGAAGGAGATCGCCCACCGTCTGCCGGCCGAAGGACAAGTCGTCCCCATGCCGGAGCCCACAGAGAGGGTAGTACTCATCCCCCATTTCTTCCGCGGGCTAGGGTTTCCAATCCACCCCTTCGTCCGCGGGCTGATGTATTATTACGGGGTAGAATTCCATGATCTGCCCCTGAATTCCTTCCTCAACATCTCGGCGTTTATCGTCTTGTGCGAGGCCTTCCTCCGCATCCAACCCCACTTCGGGCTGTGGCTCAAAGTCTTCAACGTGAAGCCGAAGGTGGTGGACGGCCAGCACGCTGAGTGCGCAGGAGCCATGGTGAGCAAGCTGCCCAACGTCTCCTGGCCAAAAGGTATTTTTGTGGAGACAGTGAAGGAGTGGCAGAGACAATGGTTCTACATCACGGAACCCCGCGGCACCACCTTGGCCGCGGCTGCCGAATTCCACTCCGGTGCTCCCATGCGGCTCACCTCTTGGGTTGAGAAGAGTCCGGACTGGTGTTCATCTGATGAGCTGATAGCGTTGCAGACGCGCGTCCAGAGCATGATAGCCAAGAACATCAAGCTCGTCGATGTGATCCAGGTGATGCTAGTTCGCCGGATTCTTCCATGCCAGCATAGAGGACGGCCTCTGTGGGATTTCAACCCGAAGAAGCATCGGACCCTGGTGAGGCTCTTCGAGACCACCCACGAAGACGCCTGGAAATTGCTCTTTAAGGGCAACGAGAAACCACCGGCCACGGATTCAGACCGTGGTCACGACTGTAAACACCCCGCCAGCGAGGTATGTTACTTTTGACGTATCCCCAACCTTATTGTTTTGAGGATGATGTCTGAGCTTTTATTATGGTTCCTTCAGGACTGGATGGAGAGGGCGAAGCGGATCCAGTGTCCGGCTCCGCTGCCTGAAGAACCAGTCGTCCCGCGTCTAGTGAAGATGCTGGTGCCGGCGCCATATAAGGCGCTGGAGAAGAAGGCCAAGAAGAAGGCCAAGGGGGCCAAGAGTGGCCTCCGCCGTAAGGGCACTTCGGACGTGACGTCCGAAGATGACGAAACTCATTCCTCTATCCCTGAGGACAATGACGAGGAAGAGGAGGAGGAGGAGGAAGAAAACAATCCTCCCCCGGAGGAGAGGAAGAAGAAGAGGGCGGCTCCGACGCGTCTGGAGGCGGAGACGCCCAAGAAGGGGAAGGGCGTTCCAGCGGTCAACACCACGTGGGACGTTGACAGCAGTCCGGAACGACGCCCCCGCACTAAGCCCCAGGCCGCATCGTAAGTGACAGGGCTCTCGTGCGCACATCCAGCCCTTTTTCTCCATTATCTTGATGTAGTTTAACTGTACTATTGCAGTCCGGCCCGCGACCTGATCCAGCGATCCTCGTCTGGAGGTTCGTTGGTTCCATCGGAGATGGCGAGCCAGTCGCCACTGCCTTCTTACTCCCCCGGGGCTAGGGACGACACCGAAGTGCTGTCCTGAAGGGCCGATCCGAACCGGGGTGGAGCCCAGGACGCTGTCTGGGAGGCACCACAAGGCGAAGCCTCCACTGCCGGACACATGGAGACTGGCGAAGAGGGCCGTATCCAGTTCAGCCCTCAGCCGAATACGATTCCGGAGACCCATATGGCTCTGGAGTCGGGCGAGCAGCCCCCTTTGAAGGAGGGGGGTGTGCCGCTTCCGCCAGTGGCTCCCGTCCATCCGGGGGCGCGGATATCCTGATGGAGGCACTGCGAGGTGCCGAGGTCACCGGAGAGGAGGAGGAGGAGGTCAACGGAGAGGAGCTCGCCTACATCGCCGGAGAGGAGGAGGAGGCCGCCGGAGAGGAGGGAGGAGAAACCGTGAGGGGAGGGGAGGAGAGGAGGGAGGAGGAGCTCACCGGAGAGGAGGGAGGAGGATATCACCGGAGAGGAGGGAGGAGGAGATCACCGGAGAGGAGGGAGGAGGAGCGCACCGGAGAGGAGGGAGGAGAAACCATGAGGGGAGGGGAGGAGAGGAGGGAGGAGGAGGTCGCCGGAGAGGAGGAGGAGGAGGTCGCCGGAGAGGAGGAGGGGAGTATGGTGGAGGAGAGGAGGGGAGATGGAGTGGAGAAGAGGAGGAGATGGAGTGGAGGAGAGGTGGAGTGGAGGAGAACAATGAAGAGGTAAGGAGGAGAGGACCCCGCCCAACCATATATACGGCATAGTAATGGTGTACCATGGGCAGGTGCGCCATTACTAACTTTTATTTTTATTTTTTTGATATAGTTTTAATTTTTGAAGGCGGGAAGAGAGTAATGGCGCACCATGGGCAGGTGCGCCATTACTGAGTTTGATTTTTTTGAATTTTTTTGCCTCTCTAGATCTTGAAAGCCCCGTAACATTTTTCTGTTAGGTTTTTGGGGATTTTGAAAATGTTCAGCGGGGTTCCCCCAGTTGAAATCGGATGTAACTTTTCGAGTAGATGATTTTTCATATAAAAAACTTTTTCATCGGAGTTCGTATGCAAAAGTTATGCCCATTTTACAAATTCTCGAGAGATTTTGCAAAAAAGTCAAAAATTCATGTTTGTAAATTTTGCTAACAACTAGACCACATATCACATGGGAATCTTATTTTCTTTTATTTTTTAGACTCCGCCAGCGAGTTCCTCTGGCGCCTTCTCCGCATGCTCCTCTCCATCGATGACCTCGGTCATCGTGGTGAGGGGGGAGGAGGGTCACCAGATCGATGAGTGTGGGTCGTGTAGCTTTAGGTTAGACCCTAGTAGCTTAGGTTTTTGGGTCGTTCATCATCTTGGCTTTGGCGGCGGCCACGACAGCGCTGAATAAAGAAGTTTCATATCCTTCCCCAACAAGGCGATCGTTTCTATGGTTGGGGGTGAATTTATAAACAAGCATGTTAAAGTAAGGATGACGTGGCGGCGACGACACCCTCGCGGTGCACTTATGTCCTCAGACTCCGCCGTTGAGACGGTGTCTGCTCCAGCGTTGGCGCGGAGCTTGAGAAGTAGTCCAGGAGTGGATGCATGTTGTGGTCTTTATCAACAGCATCTGGAAGATGATGGATCGTGTGATGGGTTTCGTGGTCCGTAGACCGTGGCTAGTAGGTATGGCTTGCTCCTCCTCCATCTTAGTCGTGCGGGAGTGCTAGATCTGGAGTTCAATGGCGTGTCCGGGATGTTGCCCAGGTGTGATTGGTTCAACGGCAATGGCTTCGTCTTTGGTGAGTCACCTTGTAAGTCTTCAAAGCTACTCCCTTCATTCCTAAATATTTGTCTTTCTAGACATTTCAAATGAACTACAACATACGGATGTATGTAGACATATTTTAGAGTGTAGATTCACTCATTTTGCTTTGTATGTAGTCACTTGTTGAAATCTCTAGAAAGACAAATATTTAGGAACGGAGGGAGTACATATTAGCGATGGAGCCACGTGAACTTCGAATGAGGAGGTGATCTGTTATTTTTTTTCCTTTGTAACTGCTGTGGTGGTGTTGGAAGTAGGTGACATGGGTTGATGTGAAGCTCATTCGATCTTGATTATAATTTTCCTTCTTTGGTAGTATTACTTTGTGTAAATGCTATCGTTTTGTTGTCTTTTTAAACTTGTCAGTTTGGTGTTTTTGTGACGTGTACTATGATCCTTATATGATATTCTGTTGTCCTTTTAATCTTGTCAGTTTAGTGTTTATGTGGCGTGTACTATAATCCTTATATGATATTTTGTTGTCTTTTTAAGCTTGTTAGTTCGGTGTTTATGTGGCGTATACTATGATTTTCATGATATAAATGAGGCATGTACTATCATGAAAAAAGATAAAACGGCATGAAAAAACAAAGATAGAAACGAACTGATACGGTTTTCTCGGGATCGATTCAGATTCGTCGGATCCGGCTTGCCTGCTCCCTCCCCATGCTCCCATCCGTGCTCCCACTTCGTTCTACGGCTGTCCTTTTTCCTTTCTCATTTCTAATCTAATCATCTCCCCTCCTGATTTTCAAGGGGTGGGGCCGGGCCTTATTTTGTTTCAATCAAATCAAGCCACGTACGCGGGAGCACGGATGGGCACACACGCGGGGAGCAGGCAAGTCTCGTCACCGTCACCGGCCGGAGATCTCTCCGTGCCTGCCTAATATATATAGCACCCACCGAACCGAATGTCAATGTGTCATCGATCTATCCCTCGCCTGAGAAATAGAATACATACACAACCAAGATCGTCAATCGGATCTAATCTCGCCGCTCCTCCGGCCAGCCATGGGACGCAGAGGAGGAGGAGGGGGGGGGGGGGCGCTCCGGTCCGCGCCTCGCGCCAGGACCCCGCCCACGAAGCCGGCGCCCAAGGCCCCGGCTCCGGTACCGGCATCCGCCGGCGGCCACAGTAACGTCATTTCGGCCCTGGCATACAACATCGTCGACGGTTCGTTTGATTTTTGTAGTCGTCCGCATTCGTCTACATCAGGATTGATGGATCGAGAACGGATTCTGGTGTTCTGACGTACGTCCGTGCATTGCAGGTATCACCCGGGGCGCCGGCAACGCCATGGGCCACAGGTTCGTCGAGTTCTTTGCCGGGCCACGCACCATCCAGGTCGTCTCCTCCGAGCCCCAGGCCGCCACCGCCGCCGATTCGTCCCTCGACTCGTGCGGCGCCCACAACAAGGCCTTCGCCAATGTACGTACCCATCATTCTTCTACTCTCTCTTTAAACTAATATAAAGTAATGATATACATGCTTTTATATTAGTTTACGGAAGGAGTAGTACCTATCTATGTGTCTATCTATTGATCTGTATGATGACAGCCAAGAATTTTAATTGATTGTTTGGTTGAATTGTTTGGTGCGCGCAGTGCCTCAACCACTCCCAAAGCGACATCAGCCGGTGCCAGTTCTACCTTGACTTGCTCAACCAGTGCCACCGCGGGTCCAGTAACGCCGGCCTCGCCGCCGCCACCACCATCTCTTAGAGACCGAGATCTCGGCTCAATCGGTCGCCTAGTTTTTAGTTTATATCGGTTTATCTACCAAGATTAATTCCTGTTGCTAGTCATGGTATTTGTAGTAGTAATAGCCATCTCGTCGACTTATAATCATCCTCGTCTCCTTATGAATGAACGATTACTTAGAGATTGATTCATTTGCTCTGTTTTTACTCAGAGATTGATTGATACCAATGGGGAGCTGCCGACACGGCCATGCTCCACCCACACAACATATTAGTTATTTTGTCGGCCAGTGAAAATTATACATGTGAACTTTTGTACTCTCCCTCTCTCTTTTTTGAGCAGAGATATTAAAACCAATAAGGGCCAAAGGAAGATGCGAAGACTGGGCTATCCATGTGGCGAACTGGAAGAAAAGAAGAACATATCTCTTTTCAAATTACAATATCAAAAGTAGCATATAATTTAGTTTATTACATAGTTCTGAAAGATTTATGCCAAGCCATCATTGGATAACCCCGCAGGGTTCATGGTTGTTGCATAGGCCAAGAGCTACTCGGAACTTTACAACGGTGGTAGGAAAATCCATCCTTACATAAGAGAAACCGCATCTTTATTACATTTATAGGCAACCACTATTAAAACTTGAATCAAATCTAACATAAAATGATTTGCTTAAATTATCAAGGTGTCGATAAGCCTTTTTCCTTGGCGGAAATGCTCAAAGACAGTACCATAGTAATCCTCGGCCTTTATTTTCTTGAATCTTGCCAGTCGCTTCTCATCCAACAAACCAGGTGCTGGTTCAACCACCGTTTCCACATCCACGCCATAGAATATAGCTACTGAGGTCCTTTCCTTCTCTGCATTTGTCAAGACCCTATGTGGTGGGCTCTTGAAGATGCCATTACTCATTATCTGCGTGAAAAGATTAAATGCAACTTTGTGACAACTCAGAGGCCACACTAGGATATTCAATTAATCAAATTCTTCCATATTTATTAATACACCCTTCGTATCTCAATAATTCACATTCTGAAAAAATTTGGACAAAATAAGCAAAGCATTTATCAGTACTACTGAGCCATATAACCAATCAATCAAAACCATGTTAGCATTAAAGAAGCCCAAAATAAGGGGTGGGGCTTTTTGTTTTACTGTTGATTACTCCTTGGAACATTAATTCAGATTGTGAAGTAAGATGACATAAATCCAAGACCCATAATCTGAAGTATTTGACATAGAGGGAGTAGATGAAGTAGCTTGTATTTGTAGGTGCCTACCTCAATGCACTCTGCTATGTTGATCAACAATGTACAAGGCTTGGCTAGAACATTGTACCATTTTCCATTTCTCAGAACTTGCAAGCCACCGACGTTCTCCTCGATGAAAAGGATTGAAAGGGCGCCACCATCATAGTGAGGCTTGAAGCCCAAAACAAGGTCAGGCCTCGGACATGGAGGGTAGTAGCCTAGCCTAGCTAATGCTCGGGCCCTGGTTGTGGTCCTATTGATGAAGTAATCCTCATCGAGCTCTAGAAGATTTGCGAGGGCTCGCATGATACAATCTTTTATTATCTTGGTTCTTGACGCGTACTGAAGTAGCACATCCCTGTACAAATGATCTGGAAAAGTCAAGTTCAAATATTCAACAGAAACATTAGCATACTTTATTCAGTTTCTATATGTTATTTCACATGGAACTATTGCTTGCTGCTTAGGGTAGTCTCATGTCAAATTTGTTAATAGTGTGGGTAGAATATAGGGAAATCTAGAATACCACTCACTTGGCTAACTGAGACATTATCTCTAAGCTATCACTGATGTAAATGTCCTATAGTTCTCTCAAGCTAAGCTTTCTCACCAAATCAAGGCCACCACCCCTCCCATCCTCTCACTCCCCACCTCATGCGGGCCCAATTTAATTTTCCAGTCTCTGCTCTGTACCTCGTTCAAACCCCATGTTCATTGGTCATGCTACATACTGTTACTTCGTTTATCACAAATATTTTGATGCTTGGGCAAATATTCGTTTTGCTAAATGCTGGTTAATGGTCATTGCTTGTGTGTTCTGTATATTCTGGTGTAGATTCGTATGTTCTCTCACCATTAGCATGTACTCGAAAATGTTGTTAAAAAACCCACATAGAACTTGAGCCCTTCAAAATTAGAAATGGATATGCTAATATTCCCTCTGATTGTCTATTCGAGTCTCTAGAATCTTTGCAACTGCAATGTTATGTACATGACCATCCGTGTGAAAAATTCATCATCAACATCAAATTGATACTCAGGACGTCGTCGTGCTAAGGCCCCATAGGACCAGCGCACCAGAACAGTAACCGCTGCCGATGAAGACTAGCGTAGATCGGAAGGATCCAATCTGAATACATGCGAATGCCGACGAAAGACGAACAGATCCAAAAACATAAAAACATCAAATTTATACTACAGATTTGGCTTTCACTATCTGCTTCCCAATATTTTCTATCTGAAGGAACACACATCTTTATATATACTCCATACTAAGCTCCTCATCAATCCACATCATTCAAATTAATTCGGACGTTAGATCTAATAATCAATGGTTGAGATTAAAACATAAATCATGGTACATAATAGTTGTCCCGTTCCACTTTTTTAGTTGGAATATAACTTGAGTTAGTATAAATGATGCCAAACCAGATAAGGCATTAAGTTTGTACCTATACCACATATTCCGGCCCAATTAAGAAAAACAAGCACGTACAAAAGAAAACTAAAGCACCACACGTAAGAAAATAGACGCAAAAAAAAAACCACACTCAAGAAAAGAGAGTCCTACCCTTTCACGTACTTCTAAGAAACATACCCAGCTCTAATTAGAAAATAAGTAAAAACCCATGTACCAAAAAGGGAATCCTCAACCCACAACAAAGAGAGTCGCCCTATATTTATCAACAATATTAAACTAGTCTCCCTGAAAAAGACTATCCTAAAGTACTCAATGCAAACATAAAAAGGATTGTAATAGTAGTAACCAAAATTTTCTCACAAAAATAGTCAATAGATATTTTTTAATCAGATTCTATAATATTATACTTCTGCCATGTATGATTTTTTATAAAAATAACTGGCCCGTGCGCTGGCATGAGTTGATGGCTAGTTTTCCTAATTGATGGTAAAAATAACTGGCCCGTGCGCTTCTACTTATTAGTGAGCTACTGAGAACCAGATTGCTTGCCTCAAAGATTTGGGATACTTGGGCCAAAGGTGGAAACTTCTCTCCCCTTCCGGTTCTACTTGCAGAGATAAACGACAGGACCAATCGAGGGTCTGGCCTTCAGATTGCAGCAGCTCACTTCTGTACCCTTCAAGACGAAAACGCTTGCCATCAATTATGTTGTTGTATTTTTGCTTCTCTTCAGTCGGCTGCCCAAAGAACTCCTTCGATGCATTCATCATCGCATCCATAAGAGAGGCCTCTATACCATGGTTAGTAATCTAGGACAAAATAAGTTGGAAATAATTAATAACAAATATTGCATGTATGTACAAAATAAAAGGATTAGAAAAACCGAATATATCAATAATTGGGTTCAGAATACAAGGTGCATAGTGGGTTTTTGGCTTTGGGGCACCATGGCTCTCACTGAGCCAAAACTACTTCAGATAATTGAAACCTAATTCGAAAAAATTGTGAAGAATGTCATATGTGAAGATTGGAAGTGTTTATGGCACTGAAACATTTTAGAAAATAATACAACGATTTAAATCCTGCACACAGATGTAAAAAAAAAGGTAAAAATAGCGTTCAAAATAGAAGTCTCAAAATTTGAATCTTGGGCTCAAAATTATTTCACTGTAGTTTCTCCAAATCACATACAAGTGGATTTTTCTATGAAACATCGCTAGGTTAAGTAACATATCGATGAGTACAAGTGTACATTTATTAGGATTTTATGACTTATGGGTAACTGGAAACAGATTTGGTTCGTGCATGGTACCAATGGTGGCCTTGAGGCAAACCTAAGAAATATTTTGCTTTAGACTATTTAGATTCTAGTTAGCTCACTAAACCAGGGAGCCCGTGATAGTAACTTTAGGCCCGTCACGTAGTTGCACGGCAATAGACCAACGCAAGTAATACCCTATACATCTTATCCTGTGGTGTAACCAATAATGCGTGTTTTGTAATTTCAAAGAAATTAGGGCGTCTTTGATTCGCATGATTCTCAAAATGCGGGAATAGGAAAAACCTAGAAATAGACCGTCATGTCCTTTTCTACGCTTCAGAATTTGGAAGAGTGTTTGCTAGCACAGGGAAAACAAAGAAATTCAACAAAAAGGTTTGAGTGGATGAATTTTTTTCCTCCAAAATGTAGTACAAATGAATCCGGAGGGAAAATCCCTAAGGATTTCAATCCTATGGATCCAAATCCTACGAAATTCCTTTGTATCACAGGAGCCCTTAAAAATCATCCATGGGTAGTTTTGTTATGCCATGTGTAAAAAAATGAAAATTAAGGGCCAAAAAGCAACTATACATTATATTGTTATATGTTATAAACAATTGTTTTTTCCTTGTGTATAGAGTAACAGCATCTGCACACTAGTAAATACCTAATTGTCCCCACTGTTTAAGGTGGGTAGAAAATTTAATTGGTTTTGCCTGGTATCAGGTCAGCCGGAGCTATGGCTCAAGTTACCCAAGTTCAACTGTCACGATGAGCTCATCCACAAGACACCGTTAAAATCTTTGAAAAGCTGGACCAGGAAGCATGTGAGCAATTAACAAGATATGTAAATAAAATCTAACTTATACCATTTGACAAAAATTAGTCCCATAATAATGCATTGTTCCTAGAAAGATTACTAATTTTCTTGTTTGTGAAAGAAAGATCACCATGAAGAAGCCCCAGGTCTCGAGCGCCCACCGGAGTTTCGCTTCCTCCTCGACGGCACCACCATCTGCGTCAGGCCTGGATAGGCGGCCGAGGTCGACGACGGGGATAGGCGCAACACCTGCGGCAGCGGACGGGCGGTCCTGCTGCGGCATGACATACCGGGCAGGTATGTCGCCTTCGAGTTTCAGCTCAGGGCTCGCTTCTCCCTCCATTGTCCCTTTCATATTGCCCGGTGGTATACTCAAGTGCATGCGCTATGGGCAGGAGGCCAAAATATATAGTGAAGCTGAAAGGCTGAAACGTCCAGCTTGAGTGTGGCCGGCCCAAAATTTTAAGCAGTGTATGACTGCTACCCAAATTTTAGTATAGCACCTACATTTTCTTTTGAAGGGAATATGTATAGCACGTGTACACCTACAAGGCTACAAAGTGCATTGTGAAACATGCGGAGAGGGCAAGAGAGTATTTGTATTGCCGCCCAAGTTTTTGAACCTTTTCGAACATGGTTGGTAAGATGCTCATTTCTCCACGTGAATATTTAATGAAGGCCATCGACACATCCACAGGTTACATGTGGCCATTTGCCTTTCTTTTCAAGATGGAAAAAATATGGTTGTTTGGACAGATGTACGAAAAACCGCTTAATCTTTTGTACTTATGTTAATCACGGGGTTACCGTTTGATGAGAAATAGACCATACATGGTGGTTTTGTATATATATATTTTTGCGGAAAACTTCTTATCTCTTCATCTTCAATCATAGCAACACAACGAACACCACCAAAAAAAATTACGTCCAGATCCAGCCTGAAGACGCGCCGTTGTCATCGTCCCTCCCTTGCTGGAGCCGGGCAGAACTTGTTGTGGCAAACAGTCGGGAGCTTGTTGTGCTAAGACCTTATAGGACCAGCGTACTAGAATAGCAATTGTTGCCGACGAAAAGTAGTGTATATATCGAAAGGATACAACCTGAAGACACATGAATGTAGACAACGACAACCAGATCCGAGAAAATCCATCAAAACAGATCCGCTAGAGACGCACCTCCACACGCCCACCGAGGATGCTAGACGCACCACCGGAACAAGGGCTAGGCAAGAAGAAGCTTATTCCATCTTCAGAGAGCCGCAACCAGCTCGCTTTTCTAAGCAGGACGCAAAGCTAACAAAACTCGAAGAAACATATAAAAACGAAGTGTCGGTGTCAAAACCGGCGGATCTCTGGTAGGGGGTCCCGACTGTGCGTCTAGGATCGATGATAACAGGAGACGGGGGACAAGATGTTTACCCAGGTTCGGGCCCTTTCTATGGAGGTAATACCCTACTTCCTGCTTGATTGATCTTGATGAATATGAGTGTTACAAGAGTTGATCTACCACGAGATCGTAATGGCTAAGCCCTAGAAGTCTAGCCTATGTGTATATGGTAATGAATCTATCCTTTTCGGACTAACCCCTCCGGTTTATATAGACACCGGGGGGATCTAGGGTTTACATGGAGTCGGTTACATAAGAAGGAATCTTCATAGTCGGTCGCCAAGCTTGCCCTCCACGCCAAGTAGAGTCCAATCCGGACACGGTGCAGTCTTCGGCCTTCATGTCTTCACAGCCCATCAGTCCGGCCCATGGGTAACAGGCCGGACGTCCGAGGACCCCTTAGTCCCGGACTCCCTCACGAAGCCCTCCCGCCAGCAAGGGCCGGGATCCACCGTGTCCCCATGGCCCTAAGGCCACCGGAGACGAGGCGGATCGGTGATGGCGCCAACGGGAAGCAGAGAAATCCTAATCTTTTTTACAGGAGGCGGCTACGTGAGAGGGGGTGGCTTTTCATGTATGCGTAGTGTTGATGTATATTTAAATGTACGGATCAACTCTAGCTGTAGAAAAACATGCATCGGCAAAACGAGGTTTGTACTCATCTTTTTTTTGAGGGAGAGGTTTGTACTCATCTTAGCATGACGAAAGATGCTTAGAGCAGAAACCAAAATAATGCGCCGCCCTCTTCGTTGTCATATCTAACGTGCTGGTAGCTGCTACTAACCGCACATTATAATTTACCACACACCAACAAGCAAATTGGTAGGTGCGTCGTCCAGAAACAATTTTCTTGCCGTATAATTGCGCGGCCCGAGTGCCTTTCTTTGGATTTTTCTAAGCTGATGTCTTGTCGGTCTACTAATTTTCTATGGTTGGCCATTTCGTTGTTGGATTAGATCTAAGCCTCGACATTCATGTACGCAAGCGAAAATGACGTCTTAGGTTGTGTTTGGTAGCAAAGTATTGCAAAATCCAAAGCATTGAAAACCATAATATTTTACCCTGTAGGTACATGATACCACAGTTTTGACACACCAAGGTATTTTAGAGTATTGAGAATACCGTGAGCGTGTTTGGCAAAAGCTTGTATGCAGCAATGTAAATTTCCTAGCTAGTCGTTTGAAGCAGTTACAACATGCGTGTTGCTAGCTAGCTAGCCGCATACACTGAAACGGTCATTAATTAAACCCATTAAGAGGCGCTAGAATGGTGGCCAACCAGCTACGCCATGTGACGCATGCTGGTTGGTCATGCTGAGAATTTTTTTAAATGGTAGGGAGACTTTTTTTGGGAGAAAAGTTTTTCTAAGCTTTTTCTTTATCCTTTTAAGATGGTTGTGATGTTCACGTGACGCGAGAAATTTTTTGACATAATGATGAGACGCACATAGCTTTCTCTCAAGCGGTCCGCAATGGCGGGCCCCAACCACTAGTGCACATAAAGTGCTTCATTGGAAGTCCGTAAGCAAAAGTTTGGTGCTGCTTCATTGGATTTCAGTGAGATCATGATATAGTGCCAGACTGCCAGCCTTAGTACTACTTGTTTCATGAATGCTTCTACATATTTCTAGGCCGTGCATTTCTACGTTTGATTACTGTATTTTGTCTCAAACCCTGCTTTACTTGTATCATTTGTGTTGTATGTCATGGAACCGGAACTAGCATTTTGGACAACCATTGGACAATATTGTATATTCCGACTTCAATTCCATGAGAGTACTGAACTTGGCATTGAGAGTCATCCCATGGAACTGAAGTTAGCATTTATCTCTGAAACCAGAACATATAGTTCACTATTGAAGTAGCTACCAAAATTTTGCAAGGCGTTGGACCTTTTCACATATGTTGCTGATCGTTTCTTCTTTATCGGTGTACGGTTTGGCCAATTCCGGCGAGATGTGGCTCGAGCGGATGTCGTTGATGTGAGAATGAGAAGATCCTCTCTTTGAGCCCACTCCCTCTCGTTTTGCCTCTCATGCTTCATGTTTCTCTATTCTCAAGGGAGGTTCACTGGTTCTTTTGCAGGTTTGTGTTATTATCTGTCTCGTTTAAATGACCAAAGGTGTGTGGGAGTTTCTATGGAATGTCACCCAAGGAGGGTCAGACATAGCTCAAAGTTGTGCCTAGGTGCGCCTTCTGAGAGGAAGTTGGGGCGGTGCCAGATGGGGTGCGCCCCTTTCACCTTCCTACTTGTACTATAATCTGTTGTTCGGCCATGAGACATTTTCCCTTTTGTTTAGTTTGAAGTCAGGATGCTCTCAACGGGGAAGAAGATTCAGGATAAGTAAAAATGCCCTTGTGATGTCCTTCTGCCTATTTTCCTCATGTCTATGATTCTATCTCTACACCACAAAACGAACAAAACAACCTTCTTCCCTCAAGAACAGGCCTTGGCCTCGAACATCGGTAGGACCACAAACACAATTGACGTCGGGGCCAGGTGCACGATCGAATCCACGGCGGACGACACGAGGTTCAGGATCGGGATGCAGCCATCGCCTGCCAGCTCCAACTGCACACCGTTCAGCAGCATCGTCCTACTCTGGTGGTCGCCGCCCTTGGTGTTTAGATGGTACTCATTCCTCTTCGTGCTCTCGCTCGACGGCTTGCTTCCCAGCCATGACACCGCTCTTCTGAGGCCGCCGCTGCGCCTCTAGTGGCCGCTTCTTTTTTTGAAGTTCAGGTTGAGGACTTGAGGTCATTCTAGAGGGTCACGTTGTACCCAGTGCTGTCGCTTAGGTTGAACAGGAGGAGCATGACACCTGTCTGCATTGTGGAATAAGAAAAGCTTTGCTGAGAATAGCAGAAATGATTGATCAAGCTGATGTTTCAATGGTAGTTGAAGTAACTCTTCAGACACAAGTAACTTAGCAAGTTAAGAACAGCCATATCACTTCAACATTGGTAACAAATATAAAGTATCTCAAGCAGTTCACTTTAATAATGGCACGGCGTCGGATTCTTACGTGTCGCTTGCTGAAGTGAGCATAAGCACACAGCTTACGCGGCGCATTTATATCAACTGAGAGAACTCCATTTCCCATAAGCCGATGCCATAGCAGAGCACTGAGAACAGAAGGAGGGATCAACACATATGAGCCACGTTCTGGAAAACATCGCAGCGACCGCCTACAATTTTTTTTACAAATGTGAGTCTTGCCTGAGTAATCAGGATTGGTAAGAATGTCTTCGTGTCAAGCAAACCGTAGTTGCCTCCGATGAGAGTCTGCATGCAGAACACTTTTGTGTTGTACTTCGATGCCATTCCAAGTTGATCAAGGTACTTGTTTGCACCAAAATTATGCCACAATCTTTTGCGATTATTCTGTGTATGAGCGTATAAATAGTAGACTCATAGAAATATTGGTGAGGCACAATTTAATCTTAAAGCAATTCACTGAATAACTGAGTTGAGATATTATCCGTGTGGATCTTACTATTTGTGATGGAATTAAATGTCTAACGGTTGGGGTGCTTTACATGCCTGTGGTAATAACCAAAATAAATAAGTACCGAGCCAGGGGTCGCCCTCTCACTTATCAGACGGAAGCAGACCCAATATGCCTGAAACAGTCCTTTTCATCACATTGACAGTTTCAGGAGGGACATCTCTCTGGACTACACTTAGATCCGAAGGTTTTACATCTTTTATCAAGTTCCAAAGGGACGCGGAGTGAAAATCAAACTCGGTGCCCAGGCTCATCTGCTCCCGCTCAGAAAAGAAATCAAAACAAATGCTAGAAAAATTCAAAAAATTCCAAGTTTTTTTTGGGTGGTAGATAATTTGATGCGTGAGGTCCGCTCCAAATTTCAACTCATTTAGACATCTGAGCAGCTCCTGGCAAAAAACACAAAATTGGGGTATGTAAAAATGCTTACTGTTCACGCACTGTTTTGACCCGATTTGTATTTTTTGCGGAGAGCTTGTCAGATGTCCAAATTAGTTGAAATTTAGAACGGACCTCACGCATCAAATTATCTACCACCCAAAAAAATTGGATTTTTTTGAATTTTCCTAGTATTTCTTTTGATTTTTTTTCTAAGCGGGAGCAGATGAGCCTGGGCACCGAGTTCGATTTTCGGTTCCAAAGTGAGGATTTCTGCAAACAGTACAAGTGTGCCATGATTATGAACAGTATCAATACACCGACTCAACAGGATTAAAAGATGCTAATCCTATTCTAGATAGCTTTTTTGAGTGGAAACTCACAAAAATCTGTTCTTTCTCAGTGGAAGATAAATAACTTCCTCATATCTGTCCGGAGACACCTCAATCTACAGGTAAACTATCCTATGTTGCATTGCTGCTTATGATTTCATCTTCTATCTACACATTGCAAATTTATGTTGTGGAGCTTCACACAGAATTAGTATATTTCTTAATAATCAATTTGTATTTGTCAAAAAAAGTCTTAAAAGAAACATCCAAACAACATGCCATCAGCAGCATAGCACCAGAGTGTTGATATGAGTAGCATGCACTAATTACTAACCTCAACAACCACCATGGATCGTAGTCTCTTTCGAAGAATTGATAACTCATCGGCAACGAATTCAAATGTATCTTGTTGTTCCTGAGAGCAAGATAAATATTCTCATAAGGGAATAGTAATACACTGTACTTTGCATGATTAGCACTCATGCATTAACTAAAAGGATAATTTGAGCATCACCATCGCGCTCACCTCGGGGAACCTGTGGAGACGCCTCCTCTGCGCGTGGAGCTCGTCGGGTGACGCCACTGAAGAGGCCAATGCCTCAAATATTTCAGACCAACTTTCTTATATAGTATAGAAACTTTCATAGGAAAATATTTTAACCAAATATATTTCGGGTCAGGAGGCATCCATATGTTAATAAAAAAACATTTATGTAGGTGGGGTCATCTCGATGATCCACATAGTTCAACACAAACATATAATCTATTCATGTAGGTTAGATGAAGAAACAAATGGAAAGGAAAGACAATCTGCACGGAGTCTCCGTCATGAATCTCATTGTCACCCAAAGATTGTTGTTTCTTTATTTAGATCAGTTTGTTGTACATCCACTCCCCACAGCATACTTCATTTTCAAATTGGAGAGAACAGTACATTGCTCTTGGGCTACTGAATCTTAAGAAAACCTAGCAAGATATCTACCCATCCAATAGAATTTCCCAACAAAGATAAGATCGATGTCTTATTGATTGGTCTATGCTGCACGCTGAGATCGTTTTGAATGAATAGCTAGAAGTTAGGCCTGACAACAAGATCAAAAAATTACTCCCTCTGTAAACTAATATAATTAGAGCATTTAGATAACTAAAGTAAAACGCTCTTATATTAGTTTACGGAGGGAGTATCTCTTATTTATTACAGATCAGAAATGCATAATGTAGTTTCCCTCTATTGAATTTTCCTCCCTTCGATGGTGTTACCCTTTTAAATGCACATAATTAATATCACTTTGTAACCAACCACCAGTCCGCCACTAGTATACTCAAAAAACAGTTTTCTAGCTATGAAGACCGAATGGAACTCTTATTCTGAAAAAACTCTTATTCAAAAAAGAACTGAAAAACTACCTTACTTGGGAATTGCATGATGTAGTACTTCCGAACGAGATCCGAGCACAAAAACATTCCAAGTTTCTCTACAAAAAGAAAAATAGTTCTGCTCTTCAGGTTAAGTTTCAAACCATCTCACTCAATAAATATAAATAATGAGCAGTTTGAATTCAAGATGTACTATATAAATCTTGTTCTAAGGAAACTATCAGAGTCATGGCACACGAGTTCACTTTCGTTACGGCTGAATATTTAGTTCTTCTGAAAGGCACTTCAATGTCTAAAAAACATCTAGAAAGAAATTCTCCACTGCACCGCTACTTGCACCAAAATGATTAAACCTAGTAAACCCCCTTCATAAAATTCTGTTGGACTGTTAGCACTTCAATATTGAGTTCCCAATTTGGACTAGAAGAGACCTTTGATGTGCGTACAAACTATGAAGCCTTGGCCCTTCAACAATGTTGCTCCCATGCCACTGGACCTACGCTTGCTTGAGAAAATAAGGACGCCAACTCCGGCAACAAGTGCATCAATCTGGATCAATTTTTTCCAATGAAAAAGAGAAGAACATGAGCACATATGCAAAGAGGAGCAGTAAAGAAGTGCATGTCCACTCACTATGCTCTGCAACCTTCATGGCATGGCCGTATCATCTCTCTGTTGTACGCCTTGGCGACCATCTTGATTGCGGCATGGCAGTCGCCGCACACCGGAGGTTCTTGAACACGTGTATGGGCGCTCCGGCCGGCATGGCAAGCAGCCCGAACACCACGGTGAGCCTCCCAGAGTAAGCAACAAATTCAATTCATCTCACACACCATGAGCGATCAGTGGTTCTAGGCTGCTAATCAAACTGCTCTTGCCAAACTATAGCTACAAATGTAGATTTCAAAGGTTCTCTAGGACACAGCCAACATCAATATTACAGCAGGACAGTAAATAAATTAAAGATATATTAACAAACTCAATGAATAAATAAATTTCTTTATAGAAAACAGTAAGGGCACTTGAATAAAAAAAGGCTTCAATCTTACCTCAACATAATCAACCTGACCACCAGCTTCAGTCAGTGTTTGCACTATTTGATCCTTTATACGTTCACCAGCACTGTTGCTATTATTCAATGCGGCAGTTCTAACATTTACCAGTGATCTACTAATGGATAATGCCTACAAAGAAAATAACAATTGCCAAAGATAGATAGTATCAAAATTGTTTGTTCCATGACATGTATCAACTGTTAGTCTTGTTTCAGTTGAATACCCAAACCAATAATAGAAAGGCAATCATAAATGATAAGATATTGTGATAAAACAATTCTATCTTCTGTAAATGCACCATTCAAAAGTCAGAATACAAGTGGGCGAAAACAGTTTGTTAATTTGTGTAGAAGACTAACCTTCTCCCTTCCTCAAGGGATAGACTAACATTATGAGATCTCATTGCAATACCATTGGCTTCTCGCACTATATCCGATTCTACTATATCTCTATTAAAAATCAAGGTCATGAACCTGAAAAGAGCATGAGCATATTTCATTCGTGTGGGAGGAAACAAAATAAAGATTACACCATAGTTTGATAGTGAAAAGGCATTGTCCATGTGTTCACATTGTACTGAACAACATATCAAATAAATTCAGTTCTAAAAGGAGAATAGAAGACTCTCTTTTGAAATACTAAGGGAAACTTTATTCAATAAACGTTCAGGTACCACTTGAAACCCAACAGAGTTTTTTTATCCCCATGGACACTACGCCTTAAGGGCACATATATTTGAAGCAGTGTTAGCCGCGGCCCTAAATAATAAACGCCAACCTAGATAGAGAAAGACTGCAAAACAAGGAGATTCAGAGTGAATTGATGGAGCTTACCAGGCAGTCAGCACGCTGCCTTGAGCAAGCAGCTGTGACGGCCGCACCGGCCTGGGAGCACGGGCACTGACGGGCGCACCGCGCGTAGGCCATTAGCCATGCCATTATCCAGTGTCGGGGGATAGAGATGGCGCCGCTGGTTGCCGGTTGGTCGCACACCTGTTTGCCGCGTAACCTGCCACCAAATCACTCGATCAAACACAAGAGAGTGATGGAGGGGAAGGGTGATCGTGTGGTGGCGCGTGCGTACCGAAGAACTCGATGATGATGGGGGCGAAGCCGTTGAGCGTGATGATGTCCTAGGATGTCGTCCTCGATGTCGTCTCTCTTCGGCCTCGCACTCACCTTGGGGAACCGGCAGAGATGCCTTCCCCGTGCGTGGAGCTAGTCCGGTGACGCCGCTAAAGAGGCCGTCACCATGACCACCCGTGGCCGTCGGGCGCGGGAGGAACGTCCATGAGACAGAGCCACACGTGGGCGGGACCAGCCACCGTAGGCCGCTAGAGCCTCGCCGGCGACGAAGGGGACGCCGCGCCCGAAACCCTAGCCATGGCTGAGGGTCGGCAGCGAGCGCGAGAGGCCGGATCTAGAGGGATGAGAGGAAGGATCAGAGCGAGAGGAGGCCATCAGTCTGCCACCCGTCGTCGAGAATCGTCGGAATCGGCCGGCGTGAGTGGCGGCGGCGGCGAGGAGTCGCGGGGGAGAGAGGCTCACGAGAGAGGAGAGAGATGAGGCTTGCGTGTGGGAACAGGGGGCTGGGAGCTGGCCAATCTCTTTCTCTTTTTCTTCTCAACTGACCAAATTTTTTTGTCTCACGCTAGTCCGACGTGGACATCACCACCCATTAACAGGCGCTAGAATGGTGGCCAACCAGCTACGCCATGTGGTGCATGCTGGTTGGTAACGGTGAGAATTTTTTTTAAATGGTAGGGAGACTTTTTTTGGAAGAAAAGTTTTTCTAAGCTTTTTCTTTATCCTTTTAAGATGGTTGTGATGTTCACGTGACGCGAGAAATTTTTTGACATAATGATGAGACGCGCATAGCTTTCTTTCAAGCGGCCCGCAATGGCGGGCCCCAACCACTAGTGTACAACAACCAGGTGCAGCAGCTGAACGACCATGTACAAAGCTAGCATACCAAAAGAAGAGATAGTTGAACAGGAAGTGAAGCTTCCAGCTGAGCAGAGAGCTGCCGGAGGGGCAACAGCGGAGCCGCTAGGAAGCAGGGGCCAGCGGCCGGCAGAGAGCGACGGGAGGAGCGCCCTGGGAGGATGATAATCTCCATGGCCGCCTACGAAGACAATCTGCAGAGACTACATAGGGGCTACGGCTTGGAAAGAGGGGAACGAGAAAGAAGCTAGCTATGCGGCGTTCTTTTCGCTTCCTTAGTTTTTAAAAAGTAGATTGATTGTTTGTTTTTAGACAGAGATAATACTGTGGTTTTGAAGATGCCATAGTATTAAGAGGTAATAACACCAGTGATGCTTAAACTTGTCACGGATGTTTACTTTGGTGCCTGAACTTGAAAAATACACCAAATTGGTTTTAAAACTTGGCAATGTGATTCAAATACGGTTCAAATAACGTGCAGATACATATGCATTTGTTGTCTAGACATGGCAGCGTGGCAGGGGGGGCCCCACCTGCAGTGCTGGGACAGAGTAAGTTGCAAGTGTACGTCTGAATGACCACCGGGTTCCACCTGTCAGTGCACACAATAATAATAAATAAAGAAAAATAAAGCGGAGCTAGGATTTGAACTTGAAACCTGGCGCAGTCAAAAGAGGGAGCGCCTATATGGCGACCTACGCGATGCGGAAGAAGCGAGCGCGCGCACCCCCCCCCCCCCCACTCCCACTGCTGGGTCGGCCCATGTGCGGGACGGGACGCCGCCTTGTTTTTTGTTTTTCCTTTTTTTCAGTAATTCGGGATATCAAGAAGTTCTAAAATTTCAGAAAAAGTTGCTAATTTAAATAAAACAATCACGATTTCACGTATTCATGATTAGAGAAAAATGCTCAGGAATTCAAAAACTGTTCACGAATTTGTAAAAGATGTCCACAAACTCAAAACATGTTCATGATTTTGAAAAAAATCATGATTCAAAAAAATGTTCGTTAATTCAAAAAAGGTTTGTGGTTTTGAAAAGAAATGTTCATGATTCAAAAAAATGCTCGCTAATTTGAAAAATGTTCACGAATTTGAAAAAAATGTTCACTAATTCAAAATATGTTCGTGAATTTGAAAAAAATGTTCATGATCAAAAAAAGTTTGCCAATTTGAAAAATATTCACGAATTTGAGAAAATGTTCATGATTCAAAAAAGTGTTCGCTAATTCGAAAAATGTTCGTCAATTTGGAAAAAATGTTCACGATTCAAGAAAATGTTCGCTTATTCGAAAAACATTCACAAATTTGTAAAGAAATGTTCACGATTCAAAAAAATGTTCACTAATTCGTAAAATGTTCGCGAATTTGAAAAGATTTCATGATTCAAAAAAATGTTCACTAATTCAAAAAATGTTCACAAATTTGGAAAAAAATGTACAAGATTTTCAAATTTTAGTCTATAATATTAAAAATGTTCATTATTTAGAAAAAAACTGTTCATAAATTCAAAAACATGTTCATGACTTAAGAGAATGTTCACAAATTTCTAAAAATTGAAGAAAATTGAAGAAAATGTTCACAATTTCGAAAAAATGTTCGTGAGTTATAAAAAGTGTTCATGGTTACAGAAAATGTTCATGATTTTGGAGAATGTATACGAATTACTAAAAATAAAACCATGATTTTGAAAAAAAAATCATCATTCCAAAAAAAAGTTAATGACTTAAAAAATAAACCACAAATTAATAGATTTTCGAAAATTGGAAGAAAAAGAGTAAAAATGAAAACATATAAGTAAAGAAAACAGAAAAAGAAAAAGGAAAAAGAAAAAATGAAAAAACCGGTTCAGGGAAGGTTCTGGAACCTTCCCAAAACCGGTTGGGGGTGAAACCCCGAAATGTGCCGGCCCATGTTAACACCAGCGAGCGTGGGGGGGGGAGTACGTCGCCGGGGATCCTATAGGGCGCGTAGGTCGCCGCGTAGCGCCATGGCGCGTACGCCCCCTGACTCTGTCGTTCACTTGTTGGGTCGGCCCACTTCCTTTTCCCCTCCTTCTCCATTTCTTCTTCTTCGTTTACTTCTCCCCGTATCCGTTTGTTCTTTTCCCCGTCTTCTTCGCCTTCTTCTTTCTCGTTCTCGTTCCGCGCTGTAGATTCTAGATCGACAGCGGACGGAGTTCCTCCCTCCGCCCGGTGTTCCTGCCCAAGGTTTGTGAATCAACCTTGTCCGCCATCCCCATCTCTGTCTCGCTTTTTCTTGTTCTCGGTTGTTGGTTGTTCCCTTCACCGAGCAGGGATTTGTGTAGAGACGCGATTGGATTTTCTAGGGTTTTGTCATAGTCTTGTGGTAGGATTTTTTTTAGATCATGGCCAGCTGAAGTCGTTTGCCTCGTTTAGTTAGGATTCCGCCGTGGACTTCCGCTAGGGTTTTCACCATAGTTTTGTGCTAGGGTTTCTAATTCTAGGCGTGCTGCTATAGTTCGCTTCGATTTCGCCAGGCTTCTGCCCTAGATTCATAAGTAGGGTTTCAATTTTTGTTTGATGGAGTGGTGGTGTTGTTTGCTCCGATTTTAGCTAGGGTTTCTTCATAGATTTATATTAGGTTTTCTATTTTATTCATGGCGTCCTAATGTAGTTTGGTTGGAATTACCTAGGGCAGCGGGAGAGCTTTAAGATCATTATTCTTCCGGATAGTTGTGTGTGTGGCTGTGTGCTTACCTGCTGCATAGTAGTCACCACTTAGAGACCATTCTTCTGGGTTATATATTGGGCTAAAATGAAGACATCACAAATATCAAAAATGCAATGAAAACTGAAGGGAGTAGATGAATTATGAATGCTATTTTTTTCACTGTTTCATCCTGCCAGTGCTGTACTTGGGCAGCTTGAAAAGAACCTCCGCAAAAAGACATTTCTTCAGCCTGAAAACTAACCTTAAAAGAGGGCCAATTACCTAGGGTTTGGGCATAGATTTAAATTTGTATGCTTACAGAAAAGGATATTAGAAGTTTATATTTCTTAAACTAACCAATTAATTTTTGTATGGTATCTTTATGGTGGTGGTGCTTCTCTGCAATCCTGAAAGCTAGTTTAAACAGATTTCAAGGAGTAGTGTTATCAGCAGCATGTAAGTCGCACCCTCATCTCTGCTTTCAACCTCTTGCTCTCTGGGCTTTGCTTGCTTTTTGATGAACTGAAGAATCTCCGCAAAAATCAGATTCTCCTCTCCTACCAAAGTTTATTATTTCTGTTAACAAATGTGTTGCATGCCCGGGTGTGGGTTGCAGGGAGCTTATAACTCAATAAAGAGGCAGCACATAACCTCAGTGTTGTTGATGCTTCATATTCTCCTACATAAGTTTTTTCGTTTCTAGATCGATGCCTATTGTTTAGTTAAGGGTTATATTGTAGTATACTTTAAGCACCGTGTACATTTTGTAATGTGGTTTAAAGTTGCTTTTCTACACCATTTAATATGAGACAATAAAGTAGCCTATGTGATAACTATGACTACTTTCTACTACCATGCTTGTACTTATAAAAGATTTCATAGTAACTAAGAGACATATTCCATGCTAAATTAAGAAATATAAACTTCTAATATCCTTTCTGTTATCATACAAATTTAACTGGTTAATTTGGTCCTCTTTTATGCATACAAATTTAACTTCTTATATCATTTCTTCAGCTTGGTATTACCTAGGGTCTGGGCATAGATTTTTGTTTAGATAGGTTCCACCCTGATAAGGAGTGTACATTTTTTCATTAGGTTTGTCCATTTCTTCATGGCGTCCTTATGTGTTTGTTTGGAATTAATTAGGTTTTAGCACATTGCTGCCTTTTTGTGTGGTTGTTAGTGTTTAACTCATTATTTTGTTAAACCTTTTTTAAGTTTGTTGTGTTTCTTATTTGCACTGCATTTTAGGTATGAAAGCACTGAATAGTTTGCAGTCCGAATCAACTTTATTAATATTTTACAATCGTTTGATGTGTCATCAATTTTTTTGTTAACAGTAGTAGTGCTATGAGCAACACCACGTGTTAATGCTTTTCATATCCATCTTGTCCTCACACACAAAAACAGCAGTTTATATCATGATTTATGATATGCTTTTTTACATGAAAATATTGCATGGCCCCCTCCCCTTCCCTCACAATGGAACAACCTAAGTAATTTTTATCTCAGTTAGTTTTTCGGTTCATATTTTTTAATCTTATTATCCTTTTCTTGGTTTGTTCCACAGAGCTCCCTGTCTAGTAACCATGTCTGAAACTCTGAAACACCGTGGGACTATAAAGCATAGGTTCTCGACCCTCAGATGGAACAAAGAAATTTCAAATTTAACTAATAAACAAAGAGGATATGTTTCGAAACATGATCTGGATAATCTGTTGCACATCAATAATCATCTCATTGTGCCCGTCGGTTTCATGCAGTGGCTTGTCGACCATACTCGCTCAAATGCTGTCTTCAAGTACAAGAACAAATTTATTCAAATCCGGAGGGAAATGGTCAATCAGGTTTTTGGAATTCAATCTGGTTCTGAACCTTTTCCTATCAAGAGCAATGATCCTGTTGTAGTAGCAAAAGTTAAGGCACTAAATGATAAATATATATCTGGAAGTAGGACCATTCCAATAGATAACATTGTCAAAATGATGAAGAATGATGAAACTGAGGAAGGGTTTATTTGCAGTTTCCTGTTTCCGTTCATCTCAACAGTTCTTTGTCCAATCACTTGCAACTACGCGAACTGGAAGCTTTTGTACGGTCTGCATGACATTTCAAAGTTGCATAATTATGATTTGGCAAGTTATTGCATCAATCACCTCAGCGAAGAGATCGAAAGCTTCCATGAAAATCTTTTTAACATAGTGGAAATTGATTTGAACGATCCTATCTGGGTTGGCGACTGCCTGCCCATGCTTGATGTAAGTTGTTTTTTCTATTTGTTTTGTTGTATCATTTTTGTTTGTTTTCTCCACCATTGTATTTTTTATTCATTTTGGTTTGATCACATTTTCATGTTATGCAAATCATATATATGGATTTTCTGGATCTTAATCCTGCAAGGCCATTTAGGGAGCATTAACTACAATGTGCCCAGAATGGACCATGTGCAGAATGCTGATTTACTTCATGTAGCTAATGTTGATTTCAAAAGGACAACTAACAAACCAGTAGCCTATGGAGCACTACCTGTAAGTGTCGATCCACATATATGTTAGAGTTTTTCTTTTTTTTCATGATTTTGTGAACAGCTTTCCACGAACAGATTCGTCATTTTAGCGTTGCTAGAAATAGTAAATTTTATCATTGTTAGCCACGTTTTTTGTGAAAATATTAGTGCTCCTATTAGTTAACTGCCTAGTTTATGTGGTAAAATCTTCTTCGACAAGTAGTGAGCCACTTTTTTTATGCTAGGGTTTCTACCTCTGAAGTATTGTTAGGGTTTCTACCACCGATCACTCATGTTCAATTTTTGCACTTCATGCTCAATTTTATTTAGCTCTTTCAGAAAAAGGCATACACAAATCATTTTTTTGCTCTACATTTGGTGAAGTATATTTTTTTAGTTTCTAAAAGTGGATGTCTTGGATTGTATGAGCTCGTGTCATTCAGCAATCCATTTTCATCTTTTAAGTGTGATCATTATTTGTTAAAGGAATTAATAAAACTCAAAATAGCATATGGTAGATGTTAACAACTAGGAGGATCCTGGTTACATTTTTTATAAGAACAAGACCATGATGATATGAAGCTCATAGCGTTTTTATAAAACACATCATGATGTTGGTGACCAACAACAACTCAAGAATTTTAAATAGAATTAAGTCAGCTCAAGTTTTCATAAAATGGTTTTTTCTTTCTTTTTCTCAGAAGAAACATATCTTTGTTTTTTATTTGTTGTTTACTTTGTTTCACATATGTCAATGAATAGTGTTTGCTTCATATGAGAAGATTTTAGTTTTGATGCAATTCTTTTAAATAGCTTCGGGACATTTCGACCAAACCATATGGAGCTCGTCCACTAGCATTGGTTGAGGATACAGGTTTCAATGCCAAACAAGGAACATTGCCCACAGGACCACTGGAAGATGTTGGGTTGAAATCATCCAACCAACCTGAAGTATGTTTGAATCTGTTTTATTTGTTCATTTTTATTATTTGTCTGCAAGATCTTTTGCTCATAAACTTATGTTTTTTGGTCAATAACAAATATAGGTAGTGCAAGTTATATCAGAGGTGGTCGCCAAGCATGATGGGTTGTGCAGAAAAAGTCATGAGAAACACATGTCTCAAATGCGTGCAGATTTGGCAAGCAATGTGCCTTCTATCATTCCAAGCACCAATTCTATGATGGCAAATACTACAGCCCCTCCTTTTATTATCAGCCAATATCAAGGGACAATAGCAACTCAGCCAACAGTGGACAATAACAATCAGGTGGTCGCAATAGTTCTTAACTGTTTTTGTTCCTCCTTACTGTTTTCCCCTTGATATATACCTAACAGCATATTTCCTTTTTTCTTCCACCAAAACTAGGGAATGTTATCAATGGTGGTTGCCAAACACGATGATTTGTTGAAGAAAGTCCATGAAGAACATGTATCTAAAGTGTTGGCAGATATGACCAAAAGTGCGATTCCTTGTGCAGAAAATGTGTCCTCCGAGTGTAATGAAGCAAAAACTCTTGTTACTCACAGTAGCAATACCCACAACAACGACAGTGCTCTTGTGTAATACCAGACAATGGCTGCTGTCAGTCAAGATCAGCAACTTGACAAGAACAACATTATCTTCCATTCAAGTCCCACTATTTTAGAAGATGACATTGATGTTGTCAAACCCATAGGACACTCAGAACTTAGACTTCCACATAAAGATTGTTCTTCTACGAGAGTGGTTGCTGATATTGAGCACGTCATAACCCTTGCTATGAGCTACGCTGATGGTACTACTTCGGGAAACGGTATCTTCTCCATTTCAACACCTTGTTCCCTTCCTTGTACATGAGCCATTTCTCATCTATTCACTTTTTAAGGCAAACACTCATACCATTTCTCGATGTTTCCTTTGTTGTTTTTCTAGATGTAGGATCGATGCCCTCTGATGTTTATGAGACAAGTACTCCAAATGTTCTATCTGGTCGTAGTACCATCGAGAAAAAAAACAGGAAGAAAAGAAAAGCAAAAAAGTAGTCCCCTGCATCTCCATTATCAACATTGAATCTAGAACTAGATGTTGACAACTTTTACCAAAAGTACCTAAACTACAAGTTCTTCAAAGACAAGTAAGTTTGTTGTATACATTCGTTACTAATCAAGTTCTTGGAGTCGTGCATTTTCATGACTTTTGGTACTAATGCAAATAATCTATCTCCATTTTTATCATTTGGTGTTTGCAGTCCCACTGTTCTAGATTTCAATGACCTAACGGTGTCATATGAAAAGTTCTACAACGGTCTAAAACCAATTGGCAAAGTGAATGATGAAGTCATGGATGCCTATGTTGCAGTTTTCAACCATGGGAATTTGAATCCTGATCCAAAATCAAAGAATCCTTCAAAATTTTCTTTCCCAACACACTTTACAGTAATTCTCTTCAACTTTTTCTTTCAATTTAACTTTTCTCTCCAAGTATGTGATGTCAGTCATTCATGACTACCAGGGGGGTTCATTTTTTTACTTCATATGTGATAATGCAATTTTGCTCTTTCTTTTCTACAGACTAAATTGCTTGTGGAGCCTGCAAAATTCAGCACCAGGTCTTGCCTTCGAGAATTCAAGAGAATCAACACAGGAAACAACCTGCACAAATGTGACTTGGTATATTTAGATCTGTTTTTCATGATTGTTAATCCTTTTTTTTCACCTCTGTTTTGTGATGGTTACTTTTTTTTCCTGTGCAGCTTTTTCTCCGTAGAGTAAATTCATTCCATTGGACTTTCTTTTGCATCAACAATCTGTTAACAATCAACTTCTTTGATTCAGCAAATAGCGTCAATGCTGATGAACTCAACATCCTCACAACAAACCTGGTTAGTTTTACTATAAGTATAAACTATTTGTTCAAGATTATTGTATTTTTTAACGCACTGGCCATGAAGCAACTTTGTGTGTAATAAGTATATTTCTACTTTTTTCGGTCTACCTAACTTTGTACTTATCTTCATGTTTTATATCATAGATTACCAACCTCAGCACTCTATTCAAGGGATCTAACTGCAGCTTCAAAAATATAGAAGAATTTGTAAAGTTTTCTCCTGAAAACTATCCCAAACAACCTAACTTGTGAGATTATTTTTGTGACCCTTTTCTACATCTTTTCTAATTTACATTTTCTGTTTATTCATCTGTTTATTTGTGCAAACATGGACAGGCATGATTGCGCTATCTATGGCATGCTGTATATGGATTATTGGAATGGAAAAGACATGAAGGACTTTGAAAAAGTAAATACTACACGCACTACATCTCTCTCTGTAACCAGCTACCTTTTGTTTTTAAATTATCCATATTCTTTTTGTGTGCAATACAATCACTGTTCCAGAGAGAGTTATTTCATGATATTGTTTCTTCCACGTTCTGTTAATTTTTTTGGTCTCGAATGTCATCATGCTTTTGTACTTCTTTTTATTGTTTTGTTAATTCTTTTGCAAGCCTTTCTTTTTTGCACACATAGACTGCATTCTTTCAGTTATGTTACTATTTTTGTAATGCTTTTCAAACTAAAATTTGAATCTGGCAATTTTCTTTTCAGGAAATCGTTCCCCAATTCCGTAAGCTCATTGCATACAAGATAGGAAACTTCAATCAGAACAAGTTCCAGTTTGAGAAGATTGATGCTGATGTCACAAAGAAGAGAAGAACCCGCCGTTAAATTTGATAGTCAAAGTAGTATGAAATGAACTAAGATGAACTTGTTTCTTTATTCGTGTTTCGTGTTCGCCGTTAGGTTTTCGATGGGAATTACAGTGATATGTATACAATGATGAACATGGTTGTGTTTCACTGTCAGAATTTTGAGAAACTAGCATCGACAAAGAAGAGTACCTATGGTTTTCCATGTAAGCTATTCTTACGAAATGTTTGTTAAAACGTTATACAGTAATTAAATCAGCCATATTGTACACTTGAAACATACCCAATATCGACAAAAAAATTGTTCATTTCTTTCAAACATGTATATTTTTTCTATTCAAAACATGTTAGTTCATTCCTAGCAAGTAACTGTTCAAAAAAATTGCAAGTAGAAAATGTTTAAAAAATTTCAAGTAGCTTGTCAAGCAAAGGAACTTATCCACATTATTCTTATTTATGAACTTTTAGACCATTTTCTTCTTAATTTGTCAACAACTTCTTTTAAACTTGTCCACATTTTTTTCTTCGAACTCGTAAATCCAAAGATTAACTATTTTTCAATATTTTATCAACATATTTTTCGAACAACTTCTCATAAACTTGTAAAAAAAAATTGTTACAACTTTTTAATACGAATGTTGACATTTTTTTGTTCTTAAAGTCATGAACTGTTTTGTGAACATATTATTTAAAATAAGTTGAAAATAATTTTGTAAGACTTGTCTACATTTTCTTTATATAAAATCGTTAAGAGATTCTTAACATTTTCTTTCAATTTTTTGTTAACTAGTTTTGTATTTTGTGTTACAAGTCGAAAATACGAATGTTAACATATTTTCTTTCATTGTTTTGTTAACATTATTTTATTTTTTGTTACAACTTCAAAATATGAACGTTAACATATTTTCTTTAATTTTGTCAACATATTTTATAATTTTTTGTCAACTTCCTTCTTTCTTCAAATGTGTGAACAACTTTTCTAAATCTGCCAACATTTGAAAATAATGTCAACTATTTTCTTAAATTATCGACAACTTCTCCTAAACTTGTCAACATTTTTCTTCTAACTCGTAAATCCTTCTTTCTTCAAACGTGTAAACAACTTTTGAAAATCTGCCAACATTTTTTTTAAATAGGTTGTCAATAACATTTCTAAGTTTATCTACATTTTTTATAAAATAGTGAACAAACTGTTAACTTTTTTAAATAAAATTTGTTCATATATATTGTAAATTTGCCAACATTTGTTTCTTCCAACTCGTAAATCCAAAGATTATCTATTTTTTCAATTTCATATCAACATTTTGTTCTTTAAAGCCCTGAACTTTTTTGTTAAAACATTTTTAAAATAATTTTTAATAACTTTTGTAAGCTTGTGAATAATTTGTTAACTAAGGTGTGAAAAACAATTTAAATTTTTTAAATTTTTTTGAAAAATACGTTGTGAATAACTTTCGTAAGAATGTTTACATTTTTTATGAACAAAATCATGAATAGATTGGTAACATTTTCTTTCACTTTTTTATTTCTCTATTACAACTTGAAAATACGAACGTTAACATATTTTCTTTAATTTTATCAACATATTTTACAAATTTTTTACAACTTTTTCCTTCTTTCTTCAAGCGTGTAAACAACTTTTTAAAATCTGCCAACATTTTTTTGGAATAAGTTATACAAAACATTTCTAAGTTTATCTACATTTTTTTAAAATAGTGAACAAACCTTTAACTTTTTTTAATAAAAGTTGTTCACATATTTTGTAGATTTGCAGCATTTTGTCCTAACCTCAGGCCACAAATTTGTCAACAACTTCTCCTAAACTTGTCAACATTTTTTCCTTTGTTTTTGAACAAGTTCTTTCATCTTCTTGTTTACATTTTTTGTATTTTGCATTACAACTTCAAAATTCAAACATTAACATATTTTTCAAAAGTTTGTCAACATTTTTTTTCTTCTATGATGTGAACAATAATTTAATCTTTTTAAATAAGTTATTAATAACTTTCGTAGTTTGTCTACAGTTTTTTAATAATAAAATCATGAATACATTGTTAACATTTTCTTACAATTTTTTGTTAACATTATTTTTTTCTGTCACAACTCAAAAATACGAATGTTAACATATTTTCTGTAATTTTGTCAACAACTTCTCCTAAACTTGTCAACATTTCTGTGTTACAACTTTTTAATCCAAAGTTAACATTTTGTTCTTAAAGCCGTGAACTTTTTTGTTTACATATGTTTTAAAATAATTTCTGAATAACTTTCATAAGCTTGTCTACATTTTGTTTAGGTTGTTCACAACAATTTAATTTTTGTTAACATTTTTGAAAATAAGTTGTGAATAACTTTCGTAAGCTTGTTTATATTTTTTTATTAAGAAAATCGTGAATACATTGTTAACATTTCCTTTCAATTTTTTGTTAACATAATTTTTTTTCCAGTTACAACTTGAAAATACAAACATTAACATATTTTTCTACATATTTGTCAATATATTTTATAAATTTTTGTCAACTTTTTCCTTCTTTCTTCAAATGTGTAAACAACTCTTTAAAATCTGCCAACATATTTTTAATAAGTCGTCAATAACATTTCTAAGTTTACCTACATTTTTTATAAAAGAGTGAACAAATCGTTAACTTTTTTAAATAAAAGTTTTTCATATATTTTGTAAATGTGTGAACATTTTTTCCTTTCAACTTGTAAGTCAAAAGATTATCTATTTTTTCAATTTCTTATCAACATTTTTTTCTTAATTTTTAAACAACTTCTTAAAATAAGTTGTTAATAACATTTATAAGTTTTATCTACATTTTTAACAAAATAGTGAACAGACTGTTAACATTTTCTAAATCAAATTTGTTATCATATTTTCGAAATTTGGCAACATTTTCCCACTAACCTCGGGCCACAAATTTGTCAACTACTCTACCAAGAAAAACTATTCTAAACTTACGAATTTTTTTATTATTCTGTCAAAAACTTGTCCTAAACTTGTATATATTTTTTCTTCCAACTCGTAAATCAAAAGATTAACTTTCTTTTCAATATCTTGTCAACATTTTTTCCCTTCATTTTTGAATAAGTTCTCATAAACTTGTCAACATGTTTTGTTACAACTTTTTATTACTAATGTTAACGATGGTATTAAACCCGTTAACGTTTTTGTGAACATTTTTTTAAAATAATTTGCGAATAACTTTCGTGAGCTTGTCTACATTTTTTGAAGAAAAACGTTAACAAATTGTTAACAATTTCTTTCATCTTTTTGTTAACATTTTTTGTATTTGGTGTTACAACTTCAAAATATGAATGTTAACATATTTTCCAATAGTTTGTCAACACTTTTTTCTTCTAAGGTGTGAACAACAATCTAAATTTTTTGAACATTTTTTTAAAATAAGTTCTTAAGAACTTTCATAATTTTGTTTACATTTTTAATAATAAAATCGTGACTACAATGGTAACATTTTCTTTCAATTTTTTGTTAACATTATTTTATTTTGTATTTTTATTTTGTGTTACAACTCAAATATATGAACGTTAACATATTTTCTATAATTTTGTCAACATATATTTTAATTTTTTGTCAACTTTTTCCTTCTTTCCTCAAACATGTGAACAACTTTTTAAAGTCTGCCAACATTTTTTTAAAATAAGTTGCCAATAAGATTTCTAAGTTTTTCTACATTTTTTTAAAATAGTGAACAAACCGAAAACATTATTTTAAATAAAATAATGAATAGATTGTTAACTATTTCTTTCAATTTTTTGTTAACATATTTTCCACAAATTGTTTTCAACATATTTTTACAAATTTGTAACAATATTTTTATTCTTCTTCAAAGGTGTGAACAACTTTTTAAATTTTATGAACAGATTTTCTTTAAGAATCCTCAAAAGTGTTTTCATCTACTTTTTTTTTGAAAATAGTGCACAGAACATTAAATTCATTAACATTTTTATTTAAAAAAAAACTTTTTGTTAACAATTATGTAATTTTCGTGAGAACAAGTCTCTTAGAAAAGTTGTTCACATATTTTCTAAGCTTGTCAACATTTTTTCTAAAATCGGTCCACAAATTTGTCAACTTGACAACCAGAGGACAACTATTCTAAACTTATGAAACATTCAATTCTTACCAAATAAATACACATTCTCCAAATACACAATCTCTATCAATTGGCAAACATTATTAAAAAGGATTCAATCATAATACATATTGTCCAAAGCATGTGCTAACAATTTTTTTCCCACAATACACATGTTCCAAATAATTTGTCTAAACTTTCAATAGTTGTCCAAACAATAAATAGTTTTTTCACTTTGCAGCAAGTCCTCATCGATATACCTAACAAATTTGTAGAAAAAAAGTAGCAGCAATATCATGGGAGGCACTCCAAACTTTCCTTGACACCAATGTACCACTCCTGGACCAAAAATGACCATGAAAATAGGTTTTCCAAGAGCTTATTCGACTACCAAAACTGTACAGACAAAAAAGCCAAAATTAGAATATGATTTCCCAAAGTCAAATTAGAATGTCCAGATTAGTTACAAATCCAATACCATTCATTTCTTATGCTGAACCATTTTGTCCTTGTCGTTGCTTCTTTTCTTTGCAGCTATTTTCTTGGCCGAGTTCTTTTCAGACTGTGATTTCAACCTCTGACCTTTGTTGACAGATTTCGAAGGTATCACAGGAGGATCTTTCAACGTACCCGAGCATTCATATTGTGTTCTCACCATCTCTGCATTGTTCACAGTTTGTGTTGGTATTATAACAGGATCATTCAAAGCGCCCGAACTATCACACTCAACTGTTTCAACAGCCTTATTGCGCTCCAAATATTTTGCATGCACCTTCTTCACTGCCTCTAGCAATCCTTTACTAACTCGGAATCTTTACTGAGGTCTGAGCATGCATCAGCAACCTTACTCATCACGATAGCATACCGAACAACATTCCGAGAAGGGTCTATTCCTGTCACTTCAATGAGATCGTTCTTGAGTTTCTTCAACTCATTTTCTCTAAATGCAATAGTCCATCTGTTTAGAATGTAACGCTCCGGAAACTCAACAATATCAAATTGAGTAAACAATCTTAAGATATGACAACACATGATTCCATCTCTTTCAAACTTCCCATAGAAACATTCAAACGTTGATGCCTCCCTATCAACAACAACTCGGAACAACTTCCTACTGAATTCTGGATGTTCATAACTGACATTCCTCTTCAAGTCATACAACTTGTCTTTCTCTATTTCAATCACACCAAAAGTTGTTGCATTCACAAATTTTGTTAGCATTTTCAAATATATGCCATGGCTGAAAATTCTTGCAGCATGCCTTTCTAAAGGACAGCGGCTCCATAATATAGGAGTTTTCTCATTAGACACAAATCTGTCCTGATTCTCAATACTGATGACATTTTCTTGAAATAGCTCATACTACTTCATGAATGCTTCTATCGTGTCTTTCCTTCTTATGTAGTCCTTGAAGTTGGAGTTGAAACTTTCGCTACAGCTTGTTGATCGAATGAATGGACAAAACACGCCTCTGAAGTAAGCCGGAACAAAATAGGCACGAATTTCCCACATCCTTTTAATATGATCTTGCTCTGCACAGTCATACTTCGCACAAAACTCTTGCTAATTTGCAACAAACTCATCAACAGTGGCAGATTGTCAATGCAGTTTTCATTTCTTCTTCCATTCCTTCCCTCAAAGCCATGTATGCACCCATGTTATCCTTCATATTCTTCAGCACATGCCATATGCAGAACCTATGGAGAGAATCTCTCAACACTCGGGGAACAACCACTTTCATTGCTGAATCTTGATCAGTCAAGACTATCCCTGGTTTCTAGCCTTGCATGACTTCTACAAAAGTCTCAAACAACCATGTGAAAGTATATGCTTTCTCATTTTGTAACAGCGCCCAACCAAACACTATTGTTCGCCCATGTCCATTGTTCCAACAATCGGTGCAAACGGCATGTTGTACTTGTTAGTGCTATAGGTTGTGTCAAAGGATATGATTTCTTCGTAGAACTTGTAGTCCAATCTTGACCGAGCATCTGTCCAGAAAATGCTTCGCACAGTGTCATCAACATCTATATGCATCTTATAGATGAAACCAGGGTTCTCAAGCTGCAACTTCTCGATATACTACCGAGTCCACTCAATATCTGTGTTCTTCATCTTCTTTATCCGCTCATCCTATTTCAGGTTATCAAGATTTTTGATGTCAAATGTCAAATTACCAAAGTTCCCACCACGCAGCCTCCTAAATATGCTCATAATTCTTCGTGGTTTTGATAACCCACAAGTATAGGGGATCGCAACAGTTTTCGAGGGTAGAGTATTCAACCCAAATTTATTGATTCGACACAAGGGGAGCCAAAGAATATTCTCAAGTATTAGCAGTTGAGTTGTCAATTCAACCACACCTGGATAACTTAGTATCTGCAGCAAAGTATTTAGTAGCAAAGTAATATGGAAGTAACGGTAACTATAGCAAAAGTAATATTTTTGGGTTTTGTAGTGATTGTAACAATAGCAACGGAAAAGTAAATAAGCGGAGAACAATATATGAAAAGCTCGTAGGCATTGGATCGGTGATGGAGAATTATGCCGGATGTGGTTCATCATGTAACAGTCATAACATAGGGTGACACAGAACTAGCTCCAATTCATCAATGTAATGTAGGCATGTATTCCGAATATAGTCATACGTGCTTATGGAAAAGAACTTGCATGACATCTTTTGTCCTACCCTCCCGTGGCAGCGGGGTCCTAATGGAAACTAAGGGATATTAAGGCCTCCTTTTAATAGAGTACCGGACCAAAGCATTAACACATAGTGAATACATGAACTCCTCAAACTATGGTCATCACCGGGAGTGGTCCCGATTATTGTCACTTCGGGGTTGCCGGATCATAACACATAGTAGGTGACTATAGACTTGCAAGATAGGATCAAGAACTCACATATATTCATGAAAACATAATAGGTTCAGATCTGAAATCATGGCACTCGGGCCCTAGTGACAAGCATTAAGCATAGCAAAGTCATAGCAACATCAATCTCAGAACATAGTGGATACTAGGGATCAAACCCTAACAAAACTAACTCGATTACATGATAGATCTCATCCAACCCATCACCGTCCAGCAAGCCTACGATGGAATTACTCACGCACGGCGGTGAGCACCATGGAATTGGTGATGGAGGATGGTTGATGATGACGATGCCGACGGATTCCCCTCTCCGGAGCCCCGAACGGACTCCAGATCAGCCCTCCCGAGAGGTTTTAGGGCTTGGCGGCGGCTCCGTATCGTAAAATGCGATGAATCCTTCTCTCCATTTTTTTCTCCCCGAAAGTGAATATATGGAGTTGGAGTTGAGGTCAGTGGAGCGTCAGGGGGCCCACGAGGTAGGGGGCGCGCCCCCACCCTCGTGGACAGGGTGTGGGCCCCCTGACGTGGATTTTTCTTCCAGTATTTTTCTTATTTTCCAAATAGATGTTCCGTGGAGTTTCAGGTCATTCCGAGAACTTTTGTTTCTGCACATAAATAACACCATGGAAAGTCTGCTGAAAACAGCGTCAGTCTGGGTTAGTTCCATTCAAATCATGCAAGTTAGAGTCCAAAACAAGGGCAAAAGTGTTTGGAAAAGTAGATACGACGGAGACGTATCAACTCCCCCAAGCTTAAACCTTTGCTTGTCCTCAAGCAATTCAGTTGATAAACTGAAAGTGATAAAGAAAAACTTTTACAAACTCTGTTTGCTCTTGTTGTTGTAAATATGTAAAGCCAGCATTCTAGTTTCAGCAAAGATTATGACTAACCACATTCACAATAACTCTTAGGTCTCATGTTTACTCATATCAATGGCATAATCAACTAGCGACCCATAATAATAAATCTTGGATGACAACACTTTCTCAAAACAATCATGATATGATATAACAAGATGGTATCTCGCTAGCCCTTTTTGAGACCGCAAAACATAAATGCATAGCACCTTTAAAGATCAAGGACTGACTAGACATTGTAATTCATGGTAAAAGAGATCTAGTCATGGTCATACCCAATATAAATTAATAGTAATGGATTCAAATGGCAGCAGTACGTGCTCTCCAGCTAGTGCTTTTTAATAAGAGGGTGATGACTCAACATAAAAGTAAATAGATAGGCCCTTCGTAGAGGGAAGCAGGGATTTGTAGAGGTGCCAGAGCTCGATTTTGAAATAGAGATAAATAATATTTTGAGCGGCATACTTTCATTGTCAACATAACAACCAAGAGATGGCGATATCTTCCATGCTACACACATTATAGGCGGTTCCCAAATAGAATGGTAAAGTTTATACTCCCCCTCCACCAACAAGCATCAATCCATGGCTTGCTCGAAACAACGAGTGCCTCCAACTAGCAACAGTCCCAGGGGGAGTTTTGTTTGCAATTATTTTGATTTAGTTTGCATAAAGCATGGGACTGGGCATCCCGGTGACCAGCCATTTTCTTGTGAGTGAGGAGCGGAGTCCACTCCTCTTGAGAATAACCCGCCTAGCATGGAAGATACGGACAGCCCTAGTTGATACATGAGCTATTCGAGCATACAAAACAGAATTACATTTGAAGGTTTAGAGTTTGGCACATACAAATTTACTTAGAACGGTAGGTAGATACCGCATATAGGAAGGTATAGTGGACTCATATGGAATAACTTTGGGGTTTAAAGGATTGGACGCACAAGCAGTATTCCCGCTTAGTACAAGTGAAGGCTAGCAAAAGACTGGGAAGAGACCAACTAGAGAGCGATAACAGTCATGAACATGCATTAACATTAATAAACATTGAGTACAAGCATGAGTAGGATATAATCCATCATGAACATAAATATCGTGAAGGCTATGTTGATTTGTTTCAACTACATGTGTGAACATGTGCTAAGTCGAGTCACTTAAATCATTCAAAGGAGGATACCACCCCACTATACCACATCATAACCATTTTAATAGCATGTTGGCACGCAAGGTAAACCATTATAACTCATAGCTAATCAAGCATGGCATAAGCAACTATGATCTCTAATTGTCATTGCAAACATGTTTATTCATAATAGGCTAAATCAGGAACGATGAACTCATCATTTTACAAAAACAAGAGAGGTCGAGTTCATACCAGCTTCTCTCATCTCAGTCAGTCCATCATATATCGTCATAATTGCCTTTCACTTGCACGACCGAACGATGTGAAAATAATAAGAGTGCACGTGCATTGGACTAAGCTGGAATCTGCGAGCATTCAATAAACATGAGGAGACAAGGTAATATGGGCTCTTGGTTAAATCAACAATAATGCATTTAAGAGCCACTTCAACAATTTAATCATGGTCTTCTCCTATCGACCCCCAAAGAAAAGAAAAGAAATAAAACTATTTACACGGGAAAGCTCCCAACAAGCAAAAGAAGAATAGGAAATCTTTTTGGGTTTTCTTTTTAATTATTAGTACTACAGCAAGAAAAGTAAACTAACTGAAAGCTACACTAATTTTTTTGGTTTTTTCTTAAGGTTTATCAAACACACAAGAAGAAAGAAAGAAAAAGAAAATAAACTAGCATGGATATTACAGTGAAAGAGTATGAGCACCGACATCTAGCAATGAGTGTGTGTGAACATAAATGTAATGTCGGTGGGAAATACGTACTCCCCCAAGCTTAGGCTTTTGGCCTAAGTTGGTTTATTGCCACGGATGGCCTGGCGGATATCCATAGTTGTAGCCGGGGTCGTACTGAGATGCAGCGGCTATCGCCTCCTGGGCTGCAGCATGGCGGCGAGCTGCCTCCGCACTCCTCTCGTACTCATCTGCCTCCTCTCTGGTAATAACATATCTTCCTTTTGCCTGATAATCAAAGAAGGCAGGAGCAGGGAGAGTAATACGGACAGCACGACATCTGTCAAAGACTAAGCGATACCGGAGAGGTGATTCATTCCTCTCAACAAACTAGTGGTGAACCATAGCATTAAAGTCTAAATAAGTGGGAAGTAACTCAATATCATCCTCACGTATGTCCACACCAAGAAAATCAGCTAAGCGGGTTGCATAAATTCCTCCGAAGAAATCTCCATTAAATCTATTATTATGCAACCTACGTGCAACAATGGCTCCCAAGTTATAAGATTTGTCTCCTAACACAGCACTCCTTAGAATCCTGAGGTCAGGAACACACATATGACATGCTTCATCTTTACCATTTATGCACCTACCTATGAAGAGAGCAAAATAATGTATAGCAGGAAAATGAATGCTCCCTATGGTAGCTTGTGCTATATCTCTAGATTCCCCCACAGTTATACTAGCAAGAAAATTTCTAAATTCAGATTTGCGGGGTTCACTAGCACTACCCCATTGTGGAAGTTTGCAAGCAGTAGTAAAATCCTCTAAGTCCATCGTATAAGATTTTTCATAAAGATCAAACAGGACAGTTGGAGAATTACGTGAAGATGAAAATTCAAACCTCCTCACAAATGAACTAGTGAGATAGTGTATTGGCGGCACTTCTCTGCCTCGAAGCTCACAAGATCAGCGTTACGCAAATATGCGTTAAATTCTTCCTTGATTCCCGCTCGATCCATAAAGTTCTCTGAAGGCCATTCACAAGGCCGCACTGGAGCGTCCCTTGGTGGCTCATCGTCAGCATCACGCATTGCAAGCCTGGGTCCTTGCTTCCTTGAAGAACCACCTTGGAACATTTTCCTAAGCATATTTCTTCCTCTAAAAAATTTCTGAAATTTTTAGTAACTTCAAATAAAAGTGAACCAAACTCAAAAAAATTGATAGCAACTACTCCTACAAGTGCCTAGAGACTATATCATGCATTAGAACTACTTGGAACCATATAAATTTGACATGCAAGATCAAGAACATGGTCACCTAGGCAGCAGAAATTTGCAATGAATAAAGAACTAGAACAAAAACTAATTGGACCAATGGAGGAGTCACATACCAAGGAACAATCTCCCCAAGCAGTTTTGTGAAAGGTGCTTTGAGCAAGGAGATAGAAAATCGCAGCAAAATGAGCTAGAACTCGTGCTTGAGCTGAATGGTGATTTTTTTGGGAGGAAGAAGAAGTGTGTGGGTGTAGGAATAAGTGGAGGGGAGCCACCATGGGCCCATGAGGCAGGGGGCGTGCCCTATAGGGGTGGGCGCGCCCTGGACCCTCGTGGCCAGGTGCTTGCTTCCCCTGCTGCGTTCTCAGTGCCAGATATTCTCAAATATTCCAGAAAAAATTATATTCCATTTTCAGGGCATTTGGAGAACTTTTATTTTCGGGGTATTTTTATATTGCACGGATAAATCAGAAAACAGACAGGAAAATACTATTTTTACTTTATTTCAACTAAATAACAGAAAGTAGAGAGAGGGTACAGAAGGTTGTGCTTCTAGTTTCATCCATCTCATGCTCATCAAAAGGAATCCACTAACAAGGTTGATCAAGTCTTGTTAACAAACTCATTCCGAATAACATGGAACCGGAGAAATTTTGAATAACACTATGTTACCTCAACGGGGATATGCACATCCCCGATAATAAGAATATCATATTTCTTCTTGACAGTAGGAAGAGGAAATTCAAAAACTCCAAAAATAATCGATGGAATTTTTCCAATAGAATTGATACTGTGGACTTGAGGTTGTTTCCTCGGAAAGTGTACCGTATGCTTATTACTATTAACATGAAAAGTGACATTGCCTTTGTTGCAATAAATAACAGCCCCTGCAGTATTCAAAAAGGGTCTTCCAAGAATAATATACATACTATCGTCCTCGGGAATATCAAGGATAACAAAGTCCGTTAAAATAGTAACGGTTGCAACCACAACAGGCACGTCCTCACAAATACCGACAGGTATAGCAGTTGATTTATCAGCCATTTGCAAAGATATTTCAGTAGGTGTCAACTTATTCAAATCAAGTCTATGATATAAATAGAGAGGCATAACACTAACACCGGCTCCAAGATCACATAAAGTAGTTTTAACATAGTTTCTTTTAATGGAGAATGGTATAGTTGGTACTCCTGGATCTCCTAGTTTCTTAGGTATTCCACCCTTAAAAGTATAATTAGCAAGCATGGTGGAAATTTCAGCTTCCGGTATCTTTCTTTTATTAGTGACAATATCTTTCATATACTTAGCATAAGGATTCATTTTGAGCATATCAGTTAATCGCATACGCAAGAAGATAGGTCTAATCATTTTAGCAAAGCGCTCAAAATCCTCATCATCCTTTTTCTTGGATGGTTTAGGAGGAAAAGGCATGGGTTTCTGAACCCATGGTTCCCTTTCTTTACCGTGCTTCCTAGCAACAAAGTCTCTCTTATCATAACGTTGAATCTTTGATTGTGGGTTATCAAGATCAACAGCAGGTTCAATTTCTACATCATTATCATTACTAGGTTGAGCATCATCATGAACATTATCATTAACATTCTCATTAGGTTCATGTTCATTACTAGATTGTGTTTCAGCATCAGAAATAGAGATATCATTTGGATTCTCAGGTGTTTCCGCAATAGGTTCACTAGAAGCATGCAAAGTCCTATCATTTTCTTTTTCTTCTTTTTAGAAGAGCTAGGTGCATCAATATTATTTCTCTCAGAATCTTGCTCAATTCTCTTAGGGTGGCCTTCAGGATACAAAGGTTCCTGAGTCATTCTACCGGTTCTAGTAGCCACTCTAACAGCAAAATCATTATTCTTACTATTCAATTCATTGAGCAAATCATTTTGAGCTTTAAGTACTTGTTCTACTTGAGTGGTAACCATAGAAGCATGTTTAGTAATGAGTTTAAGTTCTCCTTTAACTCTAGACATATAATCACCCAAGTGTTCAAGCGTATCGGAATTGTATTCCAATTGTCAACCAAAATAAGCATTGAAGTTTTCTTGTTTGACAATAAAATTATCAAACTCTTCTAAGCACTGTTGCAGACTTATAGTGAGGAATATCACCTTCATCAAATTTATAGAGAGAATTTACCTTTACTACCTGTGTCGGGTTATCAAGACCATGAGTTTCTTCAATAGGTAATGGATTAGGATCATATGTTTCTTCAACAGGCGGTACATTAAGACCATGTATTTCTTCAATAGGAGGTAAATTCTTAACATCTTCAGCTTTAATACCCTTTTCTTTCATAGATTTCTTTGCCTCTTGCATATCTTCAGGACTGACAATGTAACATCCCAAAATTCTAAATTTTGGAATGTTATACTAAATAGATAGATTTGATTGATTGTTTGATTGTTGTGTGATTGAGTGAGTGAATTCGAAACTTTTTGAAAGTTAAATGAGAGGGAATAAAAGGACTTTCCCAAACTTTCATTTTTGCTTTTATGATCCCTGTGAATTCAAATTCTTTTCACCACAAAACCCTAGAGAGAAGATGACATGACTTCTTCCATTTAAATAAATGAAAAGGGATTTGAAAGGATTTGAATTTTATTTGGAAATATTTTCAATTCAGAAAACTTTAAGCAACTCAATGATTTTCATGAGAGAAGATAAAATGACTTCTTCAAAACATATGAAATATGAGTTGGAAGTTTAAAAGGATCAAATTTAAAATCCTTTTGAAATTATTTTCAATTTGGAGTTATTTGATTTTTATTCAAATTATTTTTATCCAAAAATAAAATACATGGAAAATAGGGTAACATGATTCCCTACAATAGAAAATTGGAGAGAAATAAATTTGAATTAATTTTGGTATTTTAAAATGATTTTTATTGGATTTTAATAGGGCAGTAGCACTGTTTGAATTATTTGTATTTGTGTGGATTTTATTTAATGCTAGGAAAATGTTCATATTGTAGAAAATGTTTTTCTGAAAAGTTTGATATATTATATGCCTATAGTTTGTTTTTATTTCATATCGTTTTATTATTTTTTGTCTGCTAATCGTTTAAAAAAAACGGAAACCCTCCCCTCCGACTGGGCCGGCCCAGCTCCCAGGCCAGGCCGCGGCCCAGCCCACCACCTCGTCGTCCCCAAGCTCGGGAAGGACTCCCGAGCCAGCACGCCGCCGCGCCGTGACCTCCATGGAAACCGCCGCCTTACCCCTCCTCCACGCCATCCCCTCGCCCCCCTCTATTTAAGCCGCCGCCCCCTCTCTCTCATCTCTTCTCGCCGCTGCCTCGAGCCGCATCGCTACGCCGCCGCCGCTGCCAACCACCGCCGCCGCTGCCGCGCCCCGCCTAGCCCCGCGCCGCCCCGCATAGCAGCTGCCTCCGCCGCCCCGCGCCGCTCCCCGCCGACGCCGCACCGCTCGCCGGAGGCCGCGCCCCGCCGGAGCCAATCCAAACCGCCGCCGCCGCCCGGACTCGCCGACTCGCCGGCGCCCAATCCCGATCGAACCGTCGGTTTTCTTCCGGTCCGATAAAACCGCCCCGGTCCGAACCGGTTTTATTTTAAAGGTTCGGTTTTGGTTAAAAACCCTTTTTTTAATTCGTTAGATAGCGTTCAGCAGCGAACGTTCGTACGGTAAAGTTTTTTTTCCTTTTTTTTCAACCAGGGACCTATCTGTGATGATTTTATTTACAGATTAGTCCCTGATTTTCAAACGATCACTACTTTTTACTCGTTTGTCCAAATCCAACGAAACCAATGCCAATTTCTTCGTTATGATCCCCTCTATCCTGTAAAACAACTTAAACATGTATTTGAAATTTTTAAAATTTGAATTCAAACAGATTTGTATTCAAACTTCGTTTGATCGTAACTTGAGTTTCGTAGCTTCGTTTGAGTTGATTCTTTTTGCTAATCGAAGCTCTTGACCTAAACTTTCTGATAAGGCCAAATTCACATAATTTTGGTACTGTTAGAAATGGTTTTATGTTGCAAGAGTTATTTGCTTGGTTTTGAAGTTTTCCGAATTGTTTTCCTCGTTCTTTCTGATCTTTTGAGTGATTGCTTATGTGTGGTTACTATTGCTTGCTTACGATAGATTGACCGGAGTGTGACGAGTAGAACTATCAAGAGTTATGAGTGCGAATCATCTTCATCAACATTGCAGGCAAGTTCACACTTTGATCATATCCCTTCCATACCCAGTTTTTATTGCATTAGACCAATCCTCAAACATTGCATGATTAGGTTCTAATTAAATTGTGGGTATTGGGAAGTAGTTGAGGTAGTACCTATTACCTGCTTATTATCAAACCTTTGGGAGTTACTTCTACGTTTGCTCATATTGCTATGCTATGCTAGTAGACGTGGAATGGGTTTGAGTGTATCCATGACAGATGTGAGATTGTTAATTAATGGTTAAACCTAAGGTGGCAACTAAAACTCACATCTGGGTGGATTGAGGTACCTGGGTATTCCAGGATTGCCTGTTTTTCTTTTGGACTGCCACCCAGGTTCAAAGGGATCATGAGATTATTCATGCTAGAAACTTCCGTGTGCAGCCACAAGCTATTATGGGCTCTAGCATAGTTGAGTAGGTTACATGATCTCTTGAAGAGGTGGGCTAGCAGATGTAGGGGAAAGTAGGTGTAACTGTCCACCCGGAGTAAAGATTTATTGTTTCTGAAAGACTGTGTCTCGGTCATCCGTTTCTCAAACATCATGTAGTGCGAGAATCAAGCGGAGGCGATCGAGTCTTGTGGGGAAAAGTGCACAAACCTCTGCAGAGTGTACAAACTAATCATGATTAGCCGTGTCCCCGGTTATGGACATCTTGAGTATCTAGTACTTGGATTATCATGTGAATCTCATCATGTTACTTTAATTAATTTTGTGGGTTTATTCACGTTCTTAATTGGGATTGAGATGCTGTCAACCATCTCAATGTTTAACAACCACCATGATAGTCAAATAAAAATTTATTCCTTTGTAGTAGGGAAAAATTGGATTTTCGCAAAACATTATAACCATAGAGCTTTTCCACCAGCCATATATGCATGTAGTGATAGCCTTTGTTCATCATTTCTCTATGGTGTGAATTTGCCAGCATATTCCATGTGCTGGCCCGTTTTCGGGCTGCCACGTCTCATGTTGCGGGATATCTTACGACGAGTAAGTGATACGTTAGGGTTACGATTTCTACACTCAACTTGGCCGTTGGTGTTGATGGGAATCCACAACCTTGTTACTTCCGCTATTTGGATTGAGGTAATAGTATTTACGTTACTTTATACATGTGATTTACCTCTGTTATAAATCCTCGAGTACTGTGTGTGTCAGCATACCGATCCAGGGATGACACTTAAGCACAGAGACTTGATCCATTCGGGTCGGGTCGCTACAAGATGGTATCAGAGCACATGTTGACTGTAGGACGTGACCCTAGAAACTGGCAAGCCCATAGGAAAAGATTTTTCTCTAAAACTTTCTTTTTCAAAAAGATCTTTTACCTCTCTTCTCTTCTAAGCTTATTCAAATATTCCCATTAGTGAGACCATATCCCTTTCCCCTTTTGACCACTCGAAGATTCGACTGATGAGACCACTCCAAGAAGGACAAGATATCGGACAACCAAGACCACTTCAGAATGAAGAGTATTTTATCGAGCATTGTTATAATTGGAACTACAACGGTTAAAGACTCTGAAGACTAGGAGAATTTGAAGGCTCTGAAGAATTTCCAGATTGGTATAGGAAGGCTACCCTTATGGAACTTGGCAGACTATGGAAGCCGTCAATACCCGAGACCAAGGTGTATCGGAGAAAGACCGGAACATGGAGCATTAGAACTCAAAGTTTTTGTTAAGAAAACCCAAAGACAGGAGATATCAGTTATGGAATGAAAGCTCATGGCAGTAACATGGGCATAGACACGGCTGACCATGGTGTTATTACCCGCTTATGCTATTGTCACCGTGCTGAGTTAAGCATGCATATGCATGGAAGGATTGGATGGTAGAAGGCTGATGGAGCACCTATCAGCAAGATGAAGTTTTAACCTTAGCTGGTGTATCACCAGGATCTGGAGCATTACATCAGGAAGTTTAAAGATGAACCTTTAGGAAGCAGTATTCGACAAGTAAGCATTTCGTGAAGGGCTCAGAACCCAGAAACTGAAAGTAGCCAAGCTAGAGGAGCAAAACCTTGAGACATCAAAGATTCGTCAGGAACTGAAGGACAGTAGGATCATGGTTCATGTCAAGGATGTTGAAACCCGGAAGTTTGGAACGCAACTCCAGAAATATAAAGGACGTAACGAGAGACTTCGCGTCAATAGAGATGATCTGGCAAAAGAACTTAAGAAGGACAAGCACGATGGGAAGAAGCCATTGGAGGCATGAACAAGACTTGAAGAGTTTGATGACATTGAAGATTTATTGACCTTTAGAAGACCAAACCCCTGTTATATACCTACGTTAGATGCGACGATTGTGAGTTGTCATTTGTTTGATGTTTTTCCGACAGCCACAAATAAAATCTGTCTTTTCAAAACCATTGTTTGTATTGTGTGCATCCCTCTCTATCTCTCTTATCCCACCCCAAACCCATGGACCCAATAGAGGATGAATGGAGATGAGCTTATATTTTCTGGACCAATGACTCAATTGGAGACGGACCGATGGATTCAGAACATGGAGGATCACATGGAGAATAACCCTATAGCCGGAAAGGATATGACCCAGCGTACTCTTGAGTGCTTTGAAAGAGGTGCCACTACCTGGTAGAGGATGTACCAAACCATCAATGGATGGCAAGGAGTAACCACTTGGAAGGAATTTAAGTGGACTTTGTTAAAGTCTTGGCTTGTGTCCCAGAAATTGAGGCCTTACGGAAAGGATATGAAGAAACCTTGTGCATACAAGCTTTGTGGAGAAATAGGACACCACCATAAAGAAAATAAGGATGAATACCCTCATAATCGGAGGATTACCAAAGGAGTTAGTCGAGGATCTCAGGGAACTTCGGTTGGAGATTGTCCCCAAAGGTTTTGTTGCAGCAAGGGAAGTTCAGTCTACATTGTTGGGAAAGATCCGTGAATCTCAGAAGGATGACAAAGAAATTGCTGAGTTAAAAGAGAGGATGAGCAAAGGAAAGGCCAAAGGTTTTCGTAAGGATGAGCACGACACCTTATGGTTCGAGGACCGTGTATATGTGCCCAATAATGCAAAGATCAGGAAGTTAATACTTTAGGAGGCTCATGACTCACCATACTCGATTCGCCCTGGAAACACCAAGATGTATTTGGAGTTGAAGGAGCGTTTCTGGTGGACGGGTATGAAGAAGGATATTGCGGAGTATGTAGTCATAGGTGATGTATGCCAGAGAGTAAAGGCAGAGCATCAGAAGCCAGCCGGATTACTACAGCCTATGTCGATACCCGAATGGAAGTGGGATAAGCTTGGCATGGATTTCATTACCAGATTTCCCAGAACCCGATCGGGATATGATTCTATCTGGGTAGTAGTTGATTCGCTTGACCAAAGTGGCTCCCTTTATCCCAGTGAAAACCACCTATAGAAGTGTGAAGTTGGCCAAGATATATATGACCAGGACCGTATGTCTGCATGGAGTTCCGAGGACCATCGTATCAGATAGAGGAACACAGGTTACCTCAAAGTTTTGGAATCTGCTGCACCACACTTTGGGTACTAGGCTAGAGTTCAATACAGCCTTTCATCCGCAGACAGATGGATAAACCGAGAGAGTCAATCAGATTCTGGAGGACATGTTGAGAGCGTGTGCACTAGATTATGGATCTAGTAGGGATGATAATCTACCTTACGTGGAGTTCTCATACAACAACAGTTACCAAGCCAGTTTGGAGAGGGCCCCTTTTGAAGCTTTGTATGGGAGAAGGAGCCAGACACCGTTGATGTGGGATGAAGTTGGAGACCGTCAGTTGCTTGGACCAAATGTGATCAAGGAGTCAGAAGAGAATGTTAAGTTGATTCGAGGTAGACTGAAGGTAGCTCAGTCCAGGCAGAAGAATTATGCAGACTAAAAAACGCAAGGAGATAGTCTATGAAAATTGGAGACAGAGCATGTCTTCGTGTGTCCCCTTTGCGAAGAGTTAAACGATTTGGAGTTAAGGAAAAGTTAGCCCCGAGATTTGTAGGACCATGCCGAGTTTTGGAGCGTATGAGAGAAGTGGCCTACAAGTTGGAGTCACCCGAAGGACTGTCAGGAGTTCATGATGTGTTTCATGTTTCCCAGTTGAAGAAGTGCCATGCAGAGATGGCCAATATTCCCCTGTAAGGACGCTAGACCCTGGAAATGATAATGATGTTCCACGAAGTGGAGTATGGACTTCATAAGTATAAGTTTTTTTATCTCGGTATGTGGGATATCCCCCGAGGATGAAGAGATGAAGTACTATTGGATATAAAGGAGGTATGATGTTGGAAATATGTATCAATGGAAATTCCATGATGAGTCTGAGTAATCATGTCCTAGTTTGGTGCCAATAGAAGGAAGGAAGACAGTACAATTGGATGGATTTAAGAATACTAGGAAGTTAGATGTTGGATTAAGGATCAGTTTCCCCGATGATGAGTTCAAGGTTTACCAGTGATGAGATGGGCCATAACCCACAGGCCCCAGGACCTGCCAAGAAGCAAGCACATTCTTGCTGAAGGAAAAACCCTGGAAGAAGTTACGATTTTATCAACAGACGATCTTGTAGGAGTAACGCAAAACCTGAGAGTTGTGAAGGAACGATAGATGTTTGTTTGGCTTGCAGAATCTATGGATTTATCCGAACCCAGTTCGTCAACAAGAGAAATTCTGCAATGCTTGTGAGGATGACCGAGTGTTAGAATGCGAGATTCACTAAACCGTATACAAGGTAATGATTTGGGTGCGGGATGGATTGATCACCATACCAGCTTACTCTTATTATTCGCCTTGCTATGTGGGATGGTAAATCTGAGTGACTTACCTATAGTAGAGAGACGACGATCAAACCTTGTTTAAACCTTAGAATGGTATGATAATTTTTCCCCTGTACAAGGCAGCTGTTGCCAATCGTAGTATATACGGTGAGAATGAAGCCTAGACCCATTTCCTGCAGGACAAACCATAAATTGTAGACCACCATGAGATATCGATAGTTGTTTAGTATTGGCGCCTGACCCGTCAGCTAAGAAGACCCAGTCTCGGAACAACCATACCAAGACAAAAAGACAGAAGAATTGAGGAAAAGGTTATGCCGCTACCCAAAGAGTCAGAGAAGGAATTTTCCTGAAAATCTGAGAAGACTAACACTGTCAAAGATAAGGATGGAGTATATGAGTTTTGATGGAACAGTAACAATGCTTCTAAGGGTGGTAGCACCCCAGACCCCTGTGATGATCGATGGATTTTGAGAAGACCCCAAACCAAACCTATTTCTTTCTAGCCTCTTCGAATCTCGAGGACAAGATTCATTTTAAGGGTGGTAGGTTTGTAACATCCCAAAATTCTAAATTTTGGAATGTTATACTAAATAGATAGATTTGATTGTTGTGTGATTGAGTGAGTGAATTCGAAACTTTTTGAAAGTTAAATGAGAGGGAATAAAAGGACTTTCCCAAACTTTCATTTTTGCTTTGATGATCCCCGTGAATTCAAATTCTTTTCACCACAAAACCCTAGAGAGAAGATGACATGACTTCTTCCATTTAAATAAATGAAGGGATTTGAAAGGATTTGAATTTTATTTGGAAATATTTTCAATTCAGAAAACTTTAAGCAACTCAATGATTTTCCTGAGAGAAGATAAAATGACTTCTTCAAAACATAGGAAATATGAGTTGGAAGTTTAAAAGGATCAAATTTAAAATCCTTTTGAAATTATTTTCAATTTGGAGTTATTTGATTTTTATTCAAATTATTTTTCTCCAAAAATAAAATACATGAAAAATAGGGTAACATGATTCCCTACAATAGAAAATTGGAGAGAAATAAATTTGAATTAATTTTGGTATTTTTAAAATGATTTTTATTGGATTTTAATAGGGCAGTAGTACTGTTTGAATTATTTGTATTTGTGTGGATTTTATTTAATGCTAGGAAAATGTTCATCTTGTAGAAAATGTTTTTCTGAAAAGTTTGATATATTATATGCCCATAGTTTGTTTTTATTTCATATCGTTTTATTATTTCTTTTGTCTGCTAATCGTTTAAAAAAAAGGAAACCCTCCCCTCCGACTGGGCCGGCCCAGCTCCCAGGCCAGGCCGCGGCCCAGCCCACCACCTCGTCGTCCCCAAGCTCGGGAAGGACTCCCGAGCCAGCACGCCGCCGCGCCGTGACCTCCACGGAAACCGCCGCGCCTTACCCCTCCTCCACGCCACCCCCTCGCCCCCCTCTATTTAAGCCGTCGCCCCCTCTCTCTCATCTCTTCTCGCCGCCACCTCGAGCCGCATCGCTACGCCGCCGCCGCTGCCAACCACCGCCGCCATTGCCGCGCCTCGCCTAGCCCCGCGCCGCCCCGCATAGCTGCTGCCTCCGCCGCCCCGCGCCGCTCCCCGCCGACGCCGCACCGCTCGCCGGAGGCCGCGCCCCGCCGGAGCCGATCCAAACCGCCGCCGCCGCCCGGACTCGCCGACTCGCCGGCGCCCGATCCCGATCCAACCGTCGGTTTTCTTCCGGTCCGATAAAACCGCCCCGGTCCGAACCGGTTTTATTTTAAAGGTTCGGTTTTGGTTAAAAACCCGTTTTTTCAATTTAGTTTAGTTATGTAATGAATGTTTTCTGTTTAAGTAGTTCTAGTGAATAGATTCGTTAGATAGCGTTCGGCAGCGAACGTTCGTACGGTAAAGTTTTTTTTTCCTTTTTTTTTCAGCCAGGGACCTATCTGTGATGATTTTATTTATAGATTAGTCCCTAATTTTCAAACGATCACTACTTTTTACTCGTTTGTCCAAATCCAACGAAACCAACGCCAATTTCTTCGTTATGATCCCCTCTATCCAGTAAAACAACTTAAACATGTTTTTGAAAGTTTGAAAATTTGAATTCAAACAGATTTGTATTCAAACTTCATTTGATCGTAACTTGAGTTTCGTAGCTCCGTTTGAGTTGATTCTTTTTGCTAATCGAAGCTCTTGACCTGAACTTTTTGATAAGGCCACACTACTAGGAAAAGGTCTATAGATGGAATGGCCACTAATGGCGCACCAGACATGTGGTGCGCCATTGCTATATAGCAATGGCGCACCATGTGCTGGTGCGCCATTAGTGTGAAAGACACTAATGGCGCACCAGACAAACGGTGCGCCATTAGTAACAATTTTTTTTATTTTGCCAGACATACTAATGGCGCACCAGGACATAGTGCGCCATTACTAGTTGTAACTAGTAATGGCGCACCAGCAGCACAGTGCGCCACTAAAATATTTTTTTTACTTTTTTGCAAAACTACTAATGGCGCATCTGGGGCAGTGCACCATTACTAGTTTAAGCTAGTAATGGCGCACGGCTCCCCCGTGCGCCATTAGTGTTTTTTTGCAAAACTACTAATGGCGCACGACCAACAGGTGCGCCATTAGTAACCAGGGTTACTAATGGCGCATTATGTGGTGGTGCGCCATTAGTAACCTGGGACGAGCTAGATATTTTGGACAACCACACCTACCCACTCACTTTCCCCACTTCATTCTCTCCTCCCTCCTCCAAGCTTGTCTCGGCTGCCTCCTCCTCCTCACCTCATTTGCACCATAAATTCATCCAAATTACGTGGTTAAAGCCCCTTTTTTTGATAGGTAAGTAAGGGGGAAGCTATCTTTATGTTGTTCTCCCTCCAACAACGTGCACATGCACTTTTTATGTCCTAGCTAGATCTATGTATGTTTGTGGTGTTGCATATGTTTGTGGTGTTGCATATATGTTTGTGTTTGCAGGTACCGGTATTTGAAATGCGATAGTTGCCAATATTTTGCCGGAATGTTGATTCATTTCTGTTTCGGCGAGAATTTTGGCACTATGCATTCTTTTTGGTCCTATTTTTAGGGAAAGTCATGCCAAATTTTTTCTTGGTTCTAAAATATCGTTTTGCTCTACCCCGCAGGTGACCATGGTCCGCACGATGACCGAAGGCATCGTGAATAGGTTTTTGAGCTCCGCGAAGGCCGAGATGCTTGAAAAGAACAAGACGGAGATAAGATGTCCGTGTCGAAGATGCAAGCTGAAGAGCCTTATTGCGGACCCGGATTCCGGGCAGGTGCGGGACCACCTGCTCTTGCGTGGTTTCATGGATGGCTATCGGTGGCAAGGTGATGAAGATGACTATGAAGTCGTCCATGGGGGTCGGGCAAGAAATGAGGATGGGCAGCAAGACAACCACCGCGGCTCGGGCGGGCAAGAAGACGAAGAATCTCCAGGACATGATCACGACGGTGATGCTGTACACAGTCATCATGTAGAAGATGCCGGACATGATGATGAGGAAGATGCGGGAGCAGACGAAGGGCATGATCATGAAGATGAAGATGCCAGCGGAGCAGACGACGATGGACCATCGATGGGCTGGGTGCAGGACCCTCATATTCAAGAGGTGCTTCTCAAGCAGACGGATAACGCAAGAGCTGCCAAGCTGGATCAACTGGAGATAGACGCGGTTACTCCATTGTATGAAGGATGCAGGCCCGAGGATACCCGCCTGAAAGTAACGCTCATGGCTCTGGAGATGAAGGTAAAGCACAAAATGACCGACGCATGCTTCGACGAGAACATGTCATTCTGGCACGAACGTCCTCCCAAGGGGAACAAGTGCCCGACCAGTTTCGAGGAGGCGAAGAAAATCGTGTGTCCTCTGGATTTACCGCATGTGAAATACCATGTGTGCATGAACAATTGCATCATTTATCGGGACGAGCACACGGAGTCTACCATATGTCCGGTGTGCGGCGTCACTCGATACAAGAAGAGGAAGAAAGCTCCTCGAAAAGTGGTGTGGTACTTTCCGATCACTCCTCGTCCGCAGCGGTATTTCGCGGACCCTAAGGTAGCAAAGCTCCTGCGTTGGCACGCGGATAGGGAGGAGAAGAAGCGAGAAGATGACGCAAATGATCCGGAGATAAATAAAAAAGACAAGATGCTGAGTCACCCGAAGGATGGGAGCCAGTGGCAAGCGTTGAACTTCGAACACCCAGAATTTGGGAACGATCCAAGGAACATCGTGCTGGGCGCGAGCACCGATGGAGTCAATCCGTTTGGCAACCAGAGAAGCACACATAGCACCTGGCCTGTGTTTGTGTGGATGTACAACCTTCCCCCTGGTTGTGCATGAAGAGGAAGTACATTCACATGAGTATGCTAATTGAAGGGCCGAAACAACCAGGGAACGACATCAATCTGTATCTGGGGCTGCTGGAAGAGGAGCTAGACACGCTGTGGAAAACGCCAGCCAATACGTGGGACGCCGCAGAGAAAGAATATTTCCCTATGAGAGACGCACTGCTCACGACGGTGCACGACTATCTCGGTTTCGGATATCTCGCGGGGCAGGTGGTCCACGGATTTTCTGGATGTGTCAGGTGCATGGATGACACAATGTATCGCCAGCTAGATAGAGATCCCGGGTCTTCGAAAACCGTGTTCATGGGACATCGAAGGTGGCTTCGCGACGATGACCCGTGGAGGAAACGCAAGGATCTGTTCGATGGTGAAACCGAACCCTGAAGACGCCCGCGTACGAGGAGCGGCGAGGAAATAGACGAGCTGTTGAAAAATTGGAAAGATTGCCCACTACCGGGAAATAAGCAAAAGGTGCCAGAGCCGGGAGAGAAGCGAAAGGCGCCAGAGCCACTGCTGAAGGTATGGAAAACGAGGTCTGTTTTCTGGGACTTGCCGTACTGGAAGATCCACCGTGTGCCTCACAGCCTTGATGTCATGCATATCATGAAGAACGTGTGCGAGAGTCTGCTTGGTACCCTGCTCAACACGCCAGAGAGGACCAAAGATGGGCCGAAAGCAAGGGCAGACTTGAAATCAATGGGCATCAGGGAGGAGCTTCACGCTAATGATGATGATGATGATGAGGCGAAGCAGGACACGGAAAGTCGTCGCAAAGGCAAAAAGGCCAAGAAGACCGGAAATGACTTCCCTCCCGCGTGCTTCACTCTAAGTCAGGAGGAGATCGATCAGTTTTTCACCTGCCTCGTAGGAGTAAAACTTCCTTACGATTACGCGGGGAAGATAAGTAGATACCTAGACTCAGTGAAGCAGAAGTTCAGCGGGATGAAGTCTCACGACTGTCACGTGCTGATGACGCAGATACTTCCAGTTGCAATCCGTGGGATCATGGACGCGCACGTCCGTGAAAGGCTATTTGGCCTATGCAACTTTTTCGACGTCATCTCTCGGAAGTCGGTTGGCGTGAGGCAACTCAGAAGGCTACAGGAAGAGATCGTGGTGATACTATGCGAGCTTGAGATGTACTTCCCTCCCGCATTCTTCGACGTTATGGTGCATCTGCTGGTCCATATCGTGGAGGATATCATCCAACTCGGGCCGACGTTCCTGCACAGCATGATGCCGTTCGAAAGGATGAATGGTGTCATCAAAGGATACGTTCTCAACATGTCACGTCCAGAGGGAAGCATAGCCAGGGGCTTTCTGACCGAAGAGTGCATCTCCTACTGCACGAATTATCTAGGCATCGAGAACCCCGTTGGTCTGCCCGTCAACAGGCACCTCGGCAGGCTCGCTGGATGGGGTCACCGTGAGGGTCGCCGCGAAATGCATGTCGACTTCGATGGTCGACTCGCCGACTTTGAAAGAGCAAACCTAGTCGCGCTACAACACATAGACGTGGTCGATCCTTGGGTGGTAGAGCACAAAAAGTTTATTGAGAAGACGTACAATGACCGAGGCCAACAGAGGACAGACGGAGATATAATCAAAGAGCACAACTCATGTTTCACGCGTTGGTTCAAGCAGAAGCTTCTGTCGTATCCTTTACATGAGGATTCTTCTGCGGAAGAACAACTCATATTCGCCTTGTCACAGGGCGCCGAGCACAACCTGATGACGTATGAGGCGTACGATATCAACGGCTACACATTCTACACTGAGGACAAGGACATGAAGAGCGATGGTTATCAGAACTCCGGGGTAACGATGGAATCCTACACCGGTAACGACAAGGATAGATACTACAGAAGGATCGAGGAGATCTGGGAGCTGAGCTACGCTGGAGAGAAGGTCCCGATGTTCCGTGTCAGATGGGCCAAGAGCGTCATAAAAGAAGACCGGTATTTCACCACCATGGTTATACCCGAAGCCAAATCCAAGACCGCAGGCGCGAACGTCACCGCGAAAAATGAGCCATGGGTACTGGCTTCCCAAGTGGACCAATGCTTCTTCATTACCGACCCATCAAAGCCCAGTCGTGTTGTCGTGAGGAGAGGCAAAAGGAAGATCATCGGAATGGATGGAGTCGCCAATGAGCAAGACTTCGACAAGTACGGCGACCCGAAGATGGAACATGACGACGACGATGAAGTATCAGTATACACCACAAGAAGAAGCAGGACCACCCTACCTAAAGGACGTCCGTTCAAGAGAAGAACTCCATTTACGAAAAATAAGGGCAAGAAGATTGTGAACAGATAGCTAGCTAAGATCGATTGTATTTAAATTGTAGCCTTCATTTCTCGATTGTATTTCATGAGCACTTTTTGAACTCATGAATGTTTTTAAATTTCATGGACACTCGATCTCGCACCATCTCCCCCGCTCCACCGGCCGCCGCCGCCGACCCCCCGCACCCTCTCCCCCGCACCCTCCCCGGCCCGCTCCTAGTGTTTTTATACTGTTTTTATTAAAAAAATATTACTGTTATGATTTAAACAAGTTTGTACATATTTAAACACAAATAAATATCAAACAGCATTTTAAATGCATAAAAAAAATTGGGGAGCCTGGGAATCGAACCCAGGACCTCCTAGTGTGTGTGCTGCGTGCTGACCAGTCGGGCTAGTGGGCGTGTTCTGATGGAGATAGGGTTAGGTGGGATATAACCTGACCAGTCGGGCTAGTAAGTAAAACAAAATTCTAATGGCGCACCAGGGGGAGGTGCGCCATTAGAATCGACGTACTTATGGCGCACCAGGGGGAGGTGCGCCATTAGAATTTTTATACTTGTTCCCCTCGCACTGTCGCCTCCCTCCCTCCCTCGCTCGCCAGATCCCCCACTCCTCGACCCCAACCGTACGCCGCCGCCCCCTTGCTCCGCCTCCTCCGTCCGCCGCGCCTGCACGTCGTCCGCCGCAGTTCGACGACTAGAAGGAGGTTCGCTTTTGTTCCCCAATTCCTCTCTAGCCATTTCTTCCCTGCCCACGCTGGGGATTAGGGTTTGATGCTTTGGTGCCTTCCCCGAGGAGCAGCAGCGCGTCCACCTGCGCCGCCCCGACCCACTGCGCAGCGCGTCCACCTCGCCGAGGAGCAGCAACGCGTCCACCTGGGCCAAGGTGCGGCTCCCCACTTGGGCCATCGAGGTCACGTACGCCGCCGAGTCCGGGAAGCGCCGCCAACTCCCAGACTGGTCCAAGGCACCCGCCCCTGCCTCCGTCTGCCCATAGCCCAACACAGTCCCCTCGCCCCCTCCTGCCAAGGTGCGGCTCCCCCCTCTTCTTGCCTCCCGCTTTCCCCTTCTTGTACTCCAAAATGCTTCTTTGGAGTATATTAGCTGTCAAATTTAGTCTATCTTGAAGCTTGGGAGCTTCTTTAGCAAGTTCACTGTAAAATTGAGTACAAGATAACTGAAAATTTTCTGGAGTGTATGTTCTGCAGTCACTGAATTTTCTCGAGTGCATGTTTACTGAATTTTCTGAAGTGTATGTTCACTGAAAATGTGTTAGGATTTCATGGCCATCCTAGCTAGCTGCTAGGTGGAGAACGTGTTAAGTTTGAAATCAACTTGACTGAACATCAACTTGTTCTGGTTTAGTGTAGAATCACTTAAGTAGATGGAGTAGTTATTTTTTATACTCTCACTGAAGACTGTGTTGCTAAATCGACATCAAGTTTAGGAACAAGTGTGTTCCTAAATAATCTTCAGTTTCCACTATATTTACTGTCAAGTCTGAAATTTTGATCTTTACTGTCAAGTCTGATTTGCCTCTGAACATTGGTTACAGTAAATTAGTGGTTAACTAGACATAAGGATTAGATCTTAGCTAGTGCTCTTTTCAGACGGCTTGTTCTCAAAATTTGGTACTCCATTAGAGTAACTTAATTCTCAATATTAACCGTTTCAGTTTCTAACAAGTTTCTTCCATGTGTTCTGAATTAAGTACAGTCAATGATCAAGTGATCTCTTCTCCAAGTTGCCTGAAATTGAATCAGTCATTTAGTTAACTTGGATTTTTTTCTAAAATCTGTACATTTAGTCAAGTTTCTTCCATGTGTTCTGAATTAAGTACACTATGGGATCATTTTATTTTACTGTACATTTGCTTGCAACTGGTTTTAGAAGTATTGCTTGTTTTCCAATTTATGCTGTTTTTTGATATTTTATGCCAATTAAGTGTATTACTTGTGATGCTGCTGCTGCTGCTGTTGTACTACTTGTGATGATGCTGCTGCTGTACTACTTGTGATGCTGCTGCTACTTGTGATTTTGTCAAGTGATGCTGCTGCTACTTGTGATCTTCTGAAATGACCCCTTTCTCCTGAAATGTTGATTAATTTCCGTTTCGGTTGAGAATGGGGCACTCCTAGGTCAAGAAATTAGCAAGGGTCATGCCCAATTTTCTTGACCTAGAAGGTGCCCGATTCTCAACCGAAACAAAAATTAATCAGCATGTATCTTGACATCAACCAATAGTAGTGATCTAGTGCTTTAGTGGTTGGATTAGTTTAGTATTTTTTCACACACTCAGACACCCTTGCTTGCCATGTGTGTGAGAGAGATAGTGAGAGGAGACAAGAAGAAGGGGGTTAGGAAGATGTTGCCTGCTCATCAAAGCTAACCATCTCCCCCTTTTCACCCCTTTTCCTTTCTCTTTTGTGGGTTGCAAGGAAGCTACTGGTTCCATCCCACAACACCTAGCAACAACACACTAACAGGTTCCATCCCAAAACACCTAGGCAATATCACAAACATCTCTCAATTGTTCCTTGACAATAACCATCTTTTTGGCGACATTCCTCGAGAATTAGGTTATTTGGTCAACTTAGAGATCTTGTTCCTTGACAATAACCAACTTTTTGACCAAACTTTTTTCCTATTTAGAGCGAAACATGGCCCACAACGATGAGGCCGGCGGTTCGGGAGGCAAGCAATTCTGGGAGCTGTCCCAGGAGATGGAGGAAGAACCACACCGCTATCGGGACGATGCCGCGGAAGACACCGATCCTGACTACACAACCCCTAGTGGGGTCGGGGATGACACCACTGATGGTGCCGTCGAGGATGCCACCACTGATGATGGCGGCGCACGCACAGATGGCAGCCAACCGAAGAGGCAACGGAAGGACCGGCGCCCGAACATGCTCGGCACCGTCAAGGAGGAATTTACTGAAGTGAACTCCGACGGGCATCCAACGGCGCCCAAACATGTAGTCAAGGGGTACTCGGTTCAGCTCGGGTGCATTCTCCGGAGCACCGTCTCGATCAACACCGAGAACCTAAGGCATAAGGACCGAGGGAATTTGCGCTGCCTCCTCTTCACGAAGCTGCACGAACGATACAAGTTCCCCAATGAGTTTGCAAACACACGCCTCTCAGGGAATAAAGTGAACAGTGCCGCCCTCACGAGGATGAGCACGACCCTGTCTACATGGAGAAGCACGGTGAAGGGAATGATTGAAAAAGGTGATAGTTATGAGAAGATCAAGGCGAAATATCCTTTGCTGAGCGAAGATGACTACAAGGAGTTCAAGATCAAGTGCGAGAGCAGCGCAACCTCCGAATCAAGTCAGTGGGGGAAAGAAATGCGGCAGTTGAACTTAGGGCTCCACCAACTCGGTCACGGCGGTTATAGAGTGGCGGAGCCTATATGGGACAATGAGGACGCGGAGCGTGCCGAGCAAGGCCTACCGCCCCGCTTCGAGAAATTCCCTGACAAGCAGACCAGGAACTTTGTCAGGGCCCGGTACAAGGAGGACCCGGTAACAAAGGAGCTTACCACGGATCCGAAGACCAAGGCCCTTGAGAAAGTTCTGGTAAGGAATACACCCCCGCGTAATTAGCTACATATATGGTTGCATTCTAGTTAATGAAGCCAAATTTCTAAATGGTTCACATTCCTTCCGCAGGAGGCTGAAAGCAGTAGCGCGGGGTTTTCTCAGAGCTCCCCTTTTGACACCCCTTTAAATAGGGCGTTGAACGTAATGAAAAACAAGGATAAGCTCAGTAAGCCATCGTCAGCTGGTCGTGTGGCCGGCAAAGGCTTGTCCACAAAATGGTCATCATACTATACCGCTGGTGGGCGAAAGGAGAAAAAGACCAGCTCGGAAAGCCAGTCGCGCGAGGTTCAAGAACTCAAGGCACAAGTGGCGCGGATTCCGGAGATTGTCCAAGAGCAAGTGCAACAACATCTGGGAACGACGCTCACCGCCATTGTGCCTACCTTGATTCAGGGGCTGACGACGTGGATTGCGGGCGGCCAACAGGGGCCTCCCCTGGTTCCCAGCTTCACGGCCAGCAACTCGCACAATGCGCAGGCGGCGCCATTGGTGTCTCCGGCGGAGGCGGTGTTCGTGTCTCCGGCGCCGGCACGGGCATTGGAGCTTAATGCACCTGGGTGTACGCTGGCCGGCACCTCGCCAGCAAGCGGCCCCTCCGTCAGTTGCATGCGCACGCCCGCCGTTGGCGGTGCCTCGACATTAGCCGAGCTCGACGGCATCACGGTAACTAAGCCTCTCGGCCGATGACTTCATCTCCTTGCCTTTGACTGGGCATCCCTGACGCCCTACATGTTTTCGTAGGGCACCACCGATGTTCCTTGCACTCTCCTGCACTTCGTGGGCGGCGAGTTGGTCGATGTCGCCAAGGGCAGAATCGTTGAACCGGGCAACCGCGTGTTCCACGGTAATCCGATGCCACCCACCTTTTATAGGGTTGAACTGGTTCGGGTACTGCCAGGCTGCGACGAGTTGTTACCTCCGATTCGACCCGCTGGGGCCGACGAAGATGATGTGATGACCCTCAGCGCCTGTGTAAGCTGGCCCCTGCTTTGGCCGAAGAGCCAGATTCGTTTGGGGGCGGGGGACACCACCCCACAGACAAGACCGCCAGTCGTGCCAGGGCCAAGCCATGGCAAGAACGCCGCAACGCTACCGGACCTGCCGGACATCCCTATGGCACAGGATCCGAACATGCATATGGCACAGGATCCGGACGACGACGACAACGACGACGGTACATTTACCAACGTCGATAAGTACTTTGCCGAGCATGGGTACGGTGACGAGTTCTGCGGGCCTCCTTCTCAAGAACCCAACCCTCAAAAAGACGACCGCGATCTAGCTGGTACGGCGGAGAAACCCAATTGCAACAGGCGTCGTCTGGCGTTCAGTTCTCAGGAGACGCCTCCAGCTGCCGCCTTCACCGAGCCTCAGATAGCTGAGGTGCCAAATATTATCAGCCCCAACACGCTCAAGATGGCGGTCTGTGAGCAGAACTCGATCCCATTAGAAGGGACGAAAACAAAAGACTAACAAGGGCGCCAGTGCGAGCCAACCGGCACCGAGTACGATCCGTGCTCAGGACGGACCACCTTCACCTAAGGATATCTCGAGGAGGGTGCATGTGGCGGGTAGGCCGATGCTACCGACAAATATGCTCAATGCTTCAACCGGTGCTATGCGGAGTCTGCATGACAGTGTTCTTTCTTTGGAGAAGCGGCGTCTCAGAGAGAATGATGTGGCATACCCGGTTTTCGTGGCCAAGGTGCTAGAGGGCAAGGGCTTTGTGGATAGCGCCGTCGGGGGTACGATCGTCCTGCGATTTGATGACATCTTTGCTATGCTTAACCTTCATCCGCTGCACTACACCTTCGTTCGGCTGTTTTCGCTGAGTATGGAGATGCGGATCATTAGAGACAAGACCCCGGACATTGTGATAGTCGACCCCTTCTACATGCGTGCCAAGATCTTGGGCAGCGCTGGGGACCGGCAAGTCGCGAGTTCACATCTCGAAGGCGTCATTCTGGCAAACCTAGATAAGGATAACTTCCTCGTGCCTTACTTTCCCGAGTAAGTCATCTCCTAACCGCCCCGTAACATATGATTTCTTAGATTTCGATCGTTCTTTTTTTTCTAACATTCCGTGTTCTGTGCAGTGACACACATTGCACACTCATCCTCTTAAGCCCGAAATATTCCATGGCCACGTATCTCGACCCAGACCGTGACTCCAAGATAGACTACACAAATATCAAGAAAGTTCTTGATGATGCTCTCCCCGGCTACGCCGCATCTGGAGGCACCTTTAAGAGGCCAGTTCGTAGGTACGGTAGGCACGTGTTCACCCACAATACGATGTTCCCCTGCGTCAAGCAGCCGCCTGGCGGTCAGAAGGATGCCTACTACGCCCTCCTTCACATGCGGGCGATCGTGCGGGACCATAATCACCTTCTCCTACCAAATAATCTCAAAGATTGGGCCACAAGCTTGGGGGCAATCCAGGACGCGGACATCCGACAAGAATTCTTTCGCATCCAGTCGGAGTTTGCAGAAATCATCCATCAAGATGTCCTTCGTACCTCGGGGCAGTTCTACCTCAAATTTCAACCGTCCAACAGCGAGATAGACACAACGCTACAAATGCAGGCTGACAACGCCCGCGACTTCATGACCATCACGACAGACGGCGGCTTCATCCACGCTCCGGTCCCATGAGTCGAGTCGAAAGTTGTGATGCTATGTGTAGTTCTGAAACATTCATTAGCTCATGTTGTAATTAAACTGTAGTGAACTTGTATGTCTCTTTGGTTTGGACAGTCGTTCAACTTAGATGTAATCGATGCTATTTGTTAGTAGGACCATGAATCGTGCTATGGATGTCTTGCTTTTCTCTTCCAATCCTTTTGTTGCATACTTATATATTGCTTATGTATTGTCTATTGTTTGGCTAGTGCATAGAGATGCCGTCGTATGTCGTGTACAAGGGTAAGGTTCCCGGAGTCTACGACGACTGGGAGGAGTGTCGGAGACAGGTTCACCGTTTTAGCGGTAACAGTTACAAAGGGTACACCACTAGGGCGGAGGCGGAATCTAGATACGCGCGCTATCTAGCGGGAGAGAGGAGGGAGCGTTGGAGGAACCGGATGAAGACCAGTTTCATCGCGATGATGCTCATCGTGATGACCGCATCTCTCTTCTATGTGATGGTAGTTTAGATGATCGATATCGACTTGTAATGTGAAGACAAACTCGCTACTCGCGGTCTCGAGACTTGTAATGTTCTATCTTCGTTCGGTCTTTTGAATTCGGAGACTAATATGATGAATTGTATTCGGAGACTAATCTTCTATTGTATTCGATGAATCTGCTGTTGCTGTGTCCTGCTGCTTATTTTCTGTCCAATAATATATTTTGTAATCTGTGCAAAAATCAGAAAAGAAAAAAATAATAATCCCTAATATACATACTAATGGCGCATCACGCCAACGTGCGCCATTAGTATGCCAAAGGATACTAATGGCGCATCCCAGAGCAGTGCGCCATTAGTATGCCAGAGGGTACTAATGGCACATCACCCAGCAGTGCGCCATTAGTATGCCGAAGGATACTAATGGCGCATCACACCGCAGTGCGCCATTAGTATGGCAAAGCACATGGGTATATATGGCCCCCTGGGAGGCATACTAATGGCGCACCGTGGCCTATACTAATGGCGCACTGCCCGGTGCGCCATTAGAGTACCGGATACTAATGGCGCACCAGCGGTGCGCCATTAGTAAAAATTACTAGGGGCATGATGCTAGTGGCGCACCAGTAGTGCGCCATTAGTAGGCAAAACTGGTGCGCCACTAGTAAGCCTTTTTCTAGTAGTGCCAAATTCACATAATTATGGTACTGTTAGAAATTGTTTTATGTTGCAAGAGTTATTTGCTTGGTTTTGAAGTTTTCCGAATTGTTTTCCTCATTCTTTCTGATCTTTTGAGTGATTGCTTATGTGTGGTTACTATTGCTTGCTTACGATAGATTGACCGGAGTGTGACGAGTAGAACTATCAAGAGTTATGAGTGCGAATCATCTTCATCAACATTGCAGGCAAGTTCACACTTTGATCATATCCCTTCCATACCCAGTTTTTATTGCATTAGACCAATCCTCAAACATTGCATGATTAGGTTCTAATTAAATTGTGGGTATTGGGAAGTACTTGAGGTAGTACCTATTACCTATTTATTATCAAACCTTTGGGAGTTACTTCTACGTTTGCTCATATTGCAATGCTATGCTAGTAGAAGTGGATTGGGTTTGAGTGTATCCATGACAGATGTGAGATTGTTAATTAATGGTTAAACCTAAGGTGGCAACTAAAACTCACATCTAGGTGGATTGAGGTACCTGGGTATTCCAGGATTGCCTATTTTTCTTTTGGACCGCCACCCAGGTTCAAAGGGATCATGAGATTATTCATGCTAGAAACTTCCGTGTGCAGCCACAAGCTATTATGGGCTCTAACATAGTTGAGTAGGTTATATGATCTCTTGAAGAGGTGGGCTAGCAGATGTAGGGGAAAGTAGGTGTAACTGTCCACCCGGAGTAAAGAGTTATTGTTTCTGAAAGACTGTGTCTCGGTCATCCGTTTCTCAAACATCATGTAGTGCGAGAATCAAGCGGAGGCGATCGAGTCTTGTGGGGAAAAGTGCACAAACCTCTGCAGTGTGTACAAACTAATCATGATTAGCCGTGTCCCCGGTTATGGACATCTTGAGTATCTAGTACTTGGATTATCATGTGAATCTCATCATGTTACTTTAATTAATTTTGTGGGTTTAATCACGTTCTTAATTGGGATTGAGATGCTGTCAACCATCTCAATGTTTAACAACCACCATGATAGTCAAATAAAAATTTATTCCTTTGCAGTAGGGAAAAATTGGCTTTTCGCAAAAACATTATAAGCATAGAGCTTTTCCACCAGCCATATATGCATGTAGTGATAGCCTTTGTTCATCATTTCTCTATGGTGTGAATTTGCCAGCATATTCCATGTGCTGACCCGTTTTCGGGCTGCAATGTCTCATGTTGCAGGATATCTTACGACGAGTAAGTGATACGTTAGGGTTACGATTTCTACACTCAACTTTGCCGTTGGTGTTGATGGGAATCCACAACCTTGTTACTTCCGCTATTTGGATTGAGGTAATAGTATTTACGTTACTTTATACATGTGATTTACCTCTGTTATAAATCCTCGAGTACTGTGTGTGTCAGCATACCGATCCAGGGATGACACTTAAGCACAGAGACTTGATCCATTCGGGTCGGGTCGCTACAAAGAAATAGAACACCTCTTTTCTTCGGAGTTGGTTTAGGAATAGGCTCAGGAATTGGCTCAGGACCTGGCTCAGGAAGTGTCCAATTATTTTCATTTGTCAACATATTATTGAATAGAATTTCAGCTTCATCCGGTGTTCTTTCCCTGAAAACAGAACCAGCACAACTATCCAGGTAATCTCTGGAAGCATCGGTTAGTCCATTATAAAAGATATCAAGTATTTCATTTTTCTTAAGAGGATGATCAGGCAAAGCATTAAGTAATCGGAGAAGCCTCCCCCAAGCTTGTGGGAGACTCTCTCCTTCAATTTCACAAAATTATATATTTCCCTTAAAGCAGCTTGTTTCTTATGAGCAGGGAAATATTTAGCAGAGAAGTAATAAATCATATCCTGGGGACTACGCACACAACCAGGATCAAGAGAATTAAACCATATCTTAGCATCACCCTTTAATGAGAACAGAATTATTTTAAGGATATATAGGTAGCGAGATTTCTCATCATTAGTGGACGGGTGGCTATATCATTTAGTTTAGTAAGATGTGCCACAACAGTTTCAGATTCATAGCCATGAAAAGGATCAGATTCAACCAAAGTAATTATATCAGGATCAACAGAGAATTCATAATCCTTATCAGTAACACATATAGGTGAAGTAGAAAAAGCAGGGTCAGGTTTCATTCTAGCATTAAGAGATTGCTGCTTCCATTTAGCTAATAACCTCTTTAAATCACATCTATCATTGCAAGCAAAAATTTCTTTAGCAATCGCTTCATCCATAACATAGCCCTCAGGCACAATAGGCAATTCATATTTATTAGGGGAAGAGTCTTCATCATCACTTTCATCAATATTATCAATAATTTCATTCTCTCTAGCCCTAGCAAGTTGTTCATCAAGAAATTCACCAAGTGGCACAGTAGTATCAAGCATAGAAGTAGTTTCATCATAAGTATCATGCATAGCAGAAGTGGCATCATTAATAACATGCGACATATCAGAATGAATAGCAGAAGCAGGTTTAGGTGTCGCAAGCTTACTCAAAACAGAAGGTGAATCAAGTGCAGAGCTAGATGGCAGTTCCTTACCTCCCCTCGTAGTTGAGGGATAAGTTGTTGTCTTAGTGTCTTTCAAGTTCTTCATAGTGACCAGCAGATATAAATCCCAAGTGACTCAAAGAATAGAGCTATGCTCCCCGGCAACGGCGGCAGAAAATAGTCTTGATAACCCACAAGTATAGGGGATCGCAACAGTTTTCGAGGGTAGAGTATTCAACCCAAATTTATTGATTCGACACAAGGGGAGCCAAAGAATATTCTCAAGTATTAGCAGTTGAGTTGTCAATTTAACCACACCTAGATAACTTAGTATCTGCAGCAAAGTATTTAGTAGCAAAGTAATATGGAAGTAACTGTAACGATAGCAAAAGTAATATTTTTGAGTTTTGTAGTGATTGTAACAATAGCAACAGAAAAGTAAATAAGCGGAGAACAATATATGAAAAGCTCGTAGGCATTGGATCGGTGATGGAGAATTATGCCGGATGTGGTTCATCATGTAACAGTCATAACATAGGGTGACACAGAACTAGCTCCAATTCATCAATGTAATGTAGGCATGTATTCCGAATATAGTCATACGTGCTTATGGAAAAGAACTTGCATGACATCTTTTGTCCTACCCTCCCGTGGCAGCGGGGTCCTAGTGGAAACTAAGGGATATTAAGGCCTCCTTTTACTAGAGTACCGGACCAAAGCATTAACACATAGTGAATACATGAACTCCTCAAACTATGGTCATCACCGGGAGTGGTCCCGATTATTGTCACTTCGGGGTTGCCGGATCATAACACATAGTATGTGACTATAGACTTGCAAGATAGGATCAAGAACTCACATATATTCATAAAAACATAATAGGTTCAGATCCGAAATCATGGCACTCGGGCCCTAGTGACAAGCATTAAGCATAGCAAAGTCATAGCAACATCAATCTCAGAACATAGTGGATACTAGGGATCAAACCCTAACAAAACTAACTCGATTACATGATAGATCTCATCCAACCCATCACCGTCCAGCAAGCCTACGATGGAATTACTCACGCACGGCGGTGAGCATCATGGAATTGGTGATGGAGGATGGTTGATGATGACGATGGCGACGGATTCCCCTCTCCAGAGCCCCGAACGGACTCCAGATTAGCCCTCCCGAGAGGTTTTAGGGCTTGGCGGCGGCTCCGTATCGTAAAACGCGATGAATCCTTCTCTCTGATTTTTTTCTCCCCGAAAGTGAATATATGGAGTTGGAGTTGAGGTCGGTGGAGCGTCAGGGGGCCCACGAGGTAGGGGGGCGCGCCCAGGGGGCAGGCGCGCCCCCACCCTCGTGGAGAGGGTGTGGGCCCCCTGACATGGATTTTTCTTCCAGTATTTTTCTTATTTTCCAAATAGATGTTCCGTGGAGTTTCAGGTCATTCCGAGAACTTTTGTTTCTGCACGTAAATAACACGATGGAAAGTTTGTTGAAAACAGCATCAGTCCGGGTTAGTTCCATTCAAATCATGCAAGTTAGAGTCCAAAACAAGGGCAAAAGTGTTTGGAAAAGTAGATATGACGGAGACGTATCAGGTTTCACCCAATATTCTTGCAGCAACTTAGACATGAGTATTTCTGCTTCATTCATGTGTTTATGGCTGAGGAAGAATTTGGTGAGTGACTTTTCTCATCGACTGATGCAATACGTACTGATCAAATTCATCCATGAAAACATCATCTTTTTCCTGCAAATTTGTTTTTCATCCATCAGAATAAGTTCTTCCCTGAAGGTACTAATAGCTACAATGAATTTTCAAACCTTTGAAACTTCAGAAACTAGAGTTTTGGATACAACGTCATTTTTCTTCCTAGTACTTCTTTTCGCTGGTTTCCCAGGTTTGGCTTCTCCAGATATGACACTATCAACCTGAAACAAAAGATAAAGTTCTTTGTTCAAAATAACCTTCAAATGATTTTCTTCAATTCACACACATGCTTCAATCTAAAACACAGAGGCTTCAATGTAAAAATTTCTACTGTTCACTACTTTGTCATAGCAAGAAGATTTCTCATGCAAGTTCCAGAAAAATATTAGCATTTTTTTGCTTCATCATTTGAAATCATCCAAAATGCTTTAATTAATTTTCCTCTGACATATGCTACAGAACAACACAACATGTACTGATAAGCAAATAGTACCATTTAATCATTTTCGGTACAAATCGTTTCACGTTTAATTTTGACAAATCATAGAGAACAATGGAATTGTTTACATATTAGTAATTTCAGAATATGTTTTATGATACTATTCGTTTTGCTTCAAGCACTGTCCGTTGGTTCATTTTGAGGACTTACAGAAATACCTCGGATAGTACCACAATCTCTTCTACGCACAATACTATGTTGAACTACTTCAACAAGTCTACGTGTAAGATATCCAGCATCTGCTGTTCGCACAGCAGTATCTACAACCCCTTTGCGGGCTCCATAGCAGGAAATTATATATTCTGTCAAAGAAAGTCCCTCGCGTAAATTGCTTTGAATAGGTAAATCAATCATTTGTCCTTGAGGGTCCGACATTAATCCTCTCATACCTACTAATTGGTGTACTTGAGATGCATTTCCTCTGGCTCCTGAAAAAGACATTAGATAGACTGGATTAGAAGGATCCGTTATCTGAAAATTTGAATTCATTTCTTGTTTCAAATATTCACTTGTCGCATACCATATCTCAACAGATTGGCGTAATTTTTCTACCGTGTGTACAGCCCCATAATAATAGTGTTTCTCCAAAAGAAAACTCTGTTGTTCCGCGTCTTGGACTAACCATCCCTTAGAGGGTATTGTTAAAAGATCCTCGATTCCTAACGAAATCGATGTAGTAGTGGCTTGATGGAAGCCCAGAGTCTTTAGTTGATCCAGTATATGGGATGTATATCCCATTCCAAAATGATCTATTAATCTGCTAATAAGTCGTTTCATACCAGTTCCGTCTATCTCTTTATTATGAAAGACCAGATTGGCCCGTTCCGCCATACATAAGTACCCCCTTTTCGGCTGAGTAGGATTCGACAATTGCTGAGTAGGATTCGACAATGGGCCTGAGTCAGTGATTCAAAAAATTAATGAACTTGCCTCAATCTCAATCTGGATTCGCGTGGCCAATAATGATGATAGTAGGGAAATCGGAATGCCCCCCGAAAGGGGAGGGGCATCGCCGAATCTAACTTTCTTGTTTAGGTAGTGTATGAACAGGCCTGACTAAATCCTTGTATGGCTTCCTCTATTTCTCTATAAAAAGAAATATGACCAAGAGTGGTTCGAATGTATATCGAACGAATTTCTTTTTTTCTATTTCCCGTTATTAGATAGTGGGCATAAATCTCATGATAAGTCCCCAAAGATTCATATTGAACTTCAATCAGAACTTCTCTTGACCCAATGACGCATTGATCCAGGTTCCATCGTAGCCACAAGGGACTATCTAAACTGATTAGTTTTTGTCTATAAGCTCCCAGTGCATCATAAGAACTAGAAAAATGGGGTTCTTTATCTTTCCTATATTTAGAATTATTATTATTATTGTAATTTACTTTTAGATTTGGGTAGTTTCCGCAACTATTATATCTATTTGCACAAATACCTCGACGCTTTCCAATCATTAATACATAAAGCCCGATAAGCATGTCTTGGGTTGGTACGTAAATAGGATCCCCAATAGCGGGAGATAAGAGATTCATATGAGAAAACATAAGTAAACGGGCTTCTGCCTGAGCTTCCAAGGATAAAGGTAGATGAACAGCCATTTGATCTCCATCAAAGTCCGCATTGAAACCCTTACACACTAATGGGTGTAAAGAAATAGTACGCCCCTCTACTAAAGTGGGTTGAAAGGCATGTATGCCTAATCTATGCAGGGTAGGTGCTCTATTTAACAGTACAGGATGTCCCCGCATAACTTCTTGAAGTATTTCCCATACGATGGGTTCTTTTTCCCAAATTTTCCTTTTAGCAATCCTTACATAAGAAGTGGCGCGTTTCGTGATTAAATCGCGAATTACAAATAGCTAAAAAAGCTTTATTGCTATCTCTAGAGGTAATCCACATTGATGTAATGAAAGCGAAGGACCCACAACAATGACAGAACGCCCCGAGTAATCGACCCGTTTCCCAAGCAGAGTCTCGTGAAACCTTCCCTCTTTACCTTTAATTACATCTGAAAGTGATTTGTATACTTTATTGTGACCATCCCTCGTCGGTTGCCCGCGGGACCCACTATCAAGAAGTGTATCCACGGCTTCTTGTACCAATTTTTCCTGGCACATTACTAAATCTGCTGGCGCTAATTCACTTCTTTTTAATAGATAGGCAAGATTGTTGTTCCGACGGATAACTCTCTTATAAAGTTCATTAATGTTTGAAGTCACTACTTTATCTCCAGACCTATAAACAATAGGTCTCAATTCGGGAGGAAGAACCGGTAATAAGCACAAAACCATCCATTCTGGTTCTACATTTGTTTGAATAAAATGTTTCGCCAATTGCATGCGTCTAATCAAAAGAACTTTTCTTATTCGTCTTTTTCTATCTTCCCACTCATCTCCACTATACCCCTCGTCTTCTAATTCCTTCAGTTCGACCAAAGAATTCTCTATAATAATTCGCAAATCCAAATCTGCTAATTGTTCTCTAATAGCACCTGCTCCTGTCGCAATTTCCCGATTTCGAAATGTTGCAAAGCCTGGGGTAGAAAAAAAGGGAGAAATGCTGTGGTTACAGGATGCAATTTCCTCTTCGAATAAACCTCGTAATCGTAAAAAGTGGGTTTTTTAGTGCTGGGCCTAGCAAAAGAGAAATCGCCGTATACTAGGCCCTCCAACTTCTTAAGAGGTTTATCTAAAAGATTCGCGATATAACTAGGAAGACCTTTCAAATACCACACATGAGTCACTGGACATGCGAGTTTGATGTATCCCATTTGATATCTTCGTATCCGAGAATCCACAAATTCTACCCCGCATTTTTGGCAAAATCTTTCATCTTCGTTTTCAGCTCCGCTCGCTCGAGAATTGCCACAAGCGCAAATCCCGCTTTTTATGGGTCCAAAGATTCTTTCGCAAAACAATCCATCTTTTTCTGGTTTATTGGTTTTATAATGAAAAGTAGAGGGCCTTGTGACTTCGCCAACGACTTCTCCATTAGGTAGGTTTTTGTTAGCCCAAGCCTTTATTTGTTGAGGGGAAACGAGTCCAATTTGAAGTTGTTGATGTTTATATTGGTCAATCATAAAATAGAAATAAGAAAAGAATTTATATTTATTCCGATCAAACTTCCTCCCTATTAACCTGGAAGTTCTTTTCAGATACAAGGAAATGATTCAGTTCTAGAGCCAAAGATCGTAGTTCTCGAACGAGCACTCGAAAAGATTCTGGAGGATCCTCATGATTAGGTATTCTTTTTCCCCAGATCGTAGCATTAAGTATTTCTTGGCGAGCTATAAGATGGTCAGATTTATAAGTAAGTATCTCTTGTAAAATATGAGCAACACCAAATTCTTCTAAAGCCCAAACTTCCATTTCTCCTACTCGTTGTCCCCCTTGCTTGGCTCTTCCTCTAACCGGTTGTTGTGTAACAAGTGAGTAGGGCCCAGTAGAACGCCCATGAATTTTCTCATCAACTTGATGAATTAATTTTAAGATATAGGACTTCCCTATTAGAACAGGTTGCTCAAAGGGGTCGCCTGTTCTTCCATCAAATATTCTACTTTTTCCCGGGTACTCGGGTTCAAATACCCATGGATTTTTTGTTTCTTTACCGGCTTCATATAATTCTGAAAACACAAGTTTTCTTGAAGCCTCTTGCTCATATCTCTCATCAAAGGGTGCTATTCTATAATGTTTCTTTAGCAGATCCCCCGCTAATCCGAGCGAGCTTTCAAATATTTGTCCCACATTCATTCGGGAGGGTACTCCTAAGGGATTGAAGACCATATCAATGGGTGTTCCATCTTGCAAATAGGGCATATCTTGCCTAGGCAATTTTTTTGAAATGATCCCTTTATTCCCATGTCTTCCGGCTACTTTATCCCCAACTTTGATTTCACGTTTCTGTAAAATATATACACGAACCATTATGTCGAGAGGGTTCCTTTGGATCCATTTCACATCGATAACGCGCCCTCTTCCACCTATAGGTAATTTCAGAGAAGTTTCTTTTGAAGTGGAAACCTCAAGGCCAAATATGGCCCGTAATAATCCAGCTTCCGCGATATAAGATGATTCGCTTGCTATCTGAGGCGTTAATTTACCTACTAAAATATCACCAGTTTCTACCCAGGATCCCAACATAACAACTCCATTTCTGTCCAAATTGCGGAGTAAATGTTCTTCTAGATGTGGTATTTCTTTAGTGATTTTTTCAGCGGAGCCCTGGCTTGTCGTATCCGTCTGAATTTCATATTTTCGGATATGAAAAGAGGTATAAATATCTTCATATACCAAACGTTTGCTAATTAGTACTGCGTCTTCAAAATTGTAACCTTCCCATGGCATATAAGCTACTAATACGTTTTTTCGTAAAGCAAGTTCGCCCCAACTGTAGCAGCTCCTTCTGCTAAAATTTGTCCTTTTTAATGGATTTACCCCGTGGAACCCGGGGTTTTTGGTGCATACAAGTATTTTTGTTAGAGCGACGGTGGTTAACTAAAGGAATACTTATAGTCTTCCCACTACTTGATAAAAGTATCTTATGACTATCAGTAGAAATGATCTTTCCCTCGCGTTCGGCTATAATGGAAACCCTCGAATCTAGAGCTGTTTGGCGTTCCAATCCAGTTCCAACAATGCATTTCTCGGACCGAGAAAGCGGAACTGCTTGGCGCTGCATATTAGAACTCATTAAAGCCCGATTCGCATCATTGTGCTCAATAAAAGGAATGAGAGAACCCCCAATAGAAAAATATTGGAAAGGAAAAGTACTTCTAACATGAATCTGTTCCCATGCAATAGTCAAGAATTCTTGACGGTATCTAGCCGGAACAACCTGTTCTTCCTGAATACCTTGATTCAAGGACAAAGAATTTCCTGCTGCTATCATATAATATTCATCTCTATTTGGTGATAGATAAACCACCTATCTCTCTTTTTTTTCTTTTGCTTTCTCAGCAGATATTTCATAAAACGGACTCTCTATGGATCCCCACAAGTGATCAATTCTCGCATGAATTGCTAAGGATCCAGTAAGTCCAACATTGATTCCTTCAGACGTGTCAATTGGACAAATACGCCCATAGTGACTCGGATGAATATCTCGGCTCCGAAAACTTGCGGTTCTCCCCGTCAACCCTCCAGGACCTAAACAACTCACTTTTCGCCCATGAACAGTTTGTGTCAATGGATTCGTTTGATCAAAAACTTGAGATAACGGGTATGTGCCAAAAAAGGTCTCATAAGTAGTTATTAATAAAATTGAAGTTGAAGTTGGAGTTACCAAAGTTTGGGGAGTCGGTTTCGATTGATGTATGAATACTCTATGAATAGTTTTTTGAACTGCATGTTGTAAACGACCAAGAGCCAATCCGAATTGATCTTGTAACAGATCTGCAACCGAACGAATACGTTTATTTTTCAAGTGATTCATATCGTCATCGTCAAGTATACTAGTTCCAAATTTCATTCCAATCAAATGATCCGTAGCGGCCAATACATCTCGTGGTAACAAGAATGTATTGTTCTGAGGTATATCAAGATTAAGTCTCCGATTCATATTTCGTCGACCAATCCTTCCTAATTCACATTTTTGTTGAAAAAATTTCTTTTGTAATTCCTCGCATAAGGACTCCGAAAATACCAGGTCCCCACCTACACAAGCAAATTGTTGATAAAACTCCAAAATAGCTTTTTCTTTTGACTCAATCCTCTTCTTCTCCTTAGCATTCGGGAAAGACAAGAAAATTTCAGGGTAGGAAACATTATCTAGAATTTCTCTTAGATTCGAACCCATAGCTGATGATAGAACTAGAATAGATATCTTTTGTTTTCTACTCACGCGAGCCCATATCCTTTCTTTTTTATCAATTGCTAATTCTGATCTCCCCCCCAATCTGATATTATAGTGCCAATGTAGATAGAAATTCCCTTATGATCTAATTCCGAGCGGTAGTAAATACCAGGACTTAGCAATATTTGATTGATCACAATTCGGTATATTCCATTTATAATAAAGGTTCCTAAGGAATTCATTATAGGAATGTTTCCGATAGAAATGGTTTGCTTTTGAACATCGAAACCAAAAATTAATCTCGCAGATACATATAATTCGGAAGAATAGGTGAGTGATTCATACACAGCATCTCTTTCTTTTATCGAGGGTTCTAGCAATTGATATCCTTTCGCAAATAATTGAAATGCAATTTCGTGATCTGGATCTTTAATTGTTGGAAACTTGTCAAGTTCTTCTGCTAAGGCTTGATTAATGAACCTACAAAATCCCTCGAATTGGATCTGACTAAATCCGGGTATTGTGGACATTCCCTCGTTTCCATTCCGGAGCATCTTAATCTTAAGTTTCCTATGTATCAAAGAAAAATTCCATTATCAGCTCACTCTTCATCAATCCCTCTGGATCGATCTAGCAATCATGGAATCTATATTCTGTTTACTGAATCACATGAAATTCTAGGGAACTCCACATACGTATTTCATATATGTATTTCATACATATGAATAGAGACCATTTGGACGAAAGTTCGAGTTTGCCAGGGGTACAAATGAAATGAAAATGAATTGATAAAACATTCCTAAAAAAATTCTGCCACTTATACTTTATGTTATGATATTCTAATCAGATTGGATGGCAAAGATTTCTCATTTTATCTCCTTTCTATGAATGTAATAAAGCCGTAATATAATATACTAGAAAGTTTGACTTTACTTCGATTTAGAATAGCGTGCTTACATTAATTTCTCAAAATAATTTGAGGGTTCTTTTTTATTTCGGATCGGAGTAGTATAATTGCTAGAAAATTCAGTATTTCATTGTGGAATTCTAAAATCAAGTAAGTCCCTTTTTTAAGTACATGCCAATCTAGTTATCCACCTCTCCCCATATCCATGCTTTTCTTTTATCGTAATTTCACTTGGGTAGGCCAGTAAGGTTATACTCTATATCAGAGCAAATTTCCTTTTTTTATTCAAGATATTTAATTTAATACTTTGAAAAATTAAAGCATGATTCCCCATAGAGATATGTAAATAAAGGGGATCTTTGGATAATAATGCTGTTCGGACCTAAAATTTACCTATACACGGATTAAGCATAAAGTCATAATATTTTAATATGCCATTGAGGGGGGGGGGAGATAATACCGATTTAAGAGTAGTTCACTACTGCAATAGAAAAAAGAGAATTCTAGTTAACGGTTCCAATTTATTCTGAATTTTGCAGCCTGTGAATAGAAATCCACTTTTTCTTCTTTTTCATCTCAATAGAAAGAAATGGGAAGTTTTATTGTGTTAACAATGTATGTTTTAAGATAGAATCTATCGAGGAGAATAATAGAAACTTGATCAAAAAAAGCAGGAATAGATTTTTTGAAAAAGATTGGAAAAAAGTAAGTATAATTATATTCAAAATAAAAGGGGCTTTTCGTAAGAAAACGTGGATGAATACTTGCTGTTTTCTAGATTTTTGATCGGATTTTTGGCATGGCCAAGCGGTAAGGCAGGGGACTGCAAATCCTTTATCCCCAGTTCAAATCTGGGTGCCGCCTGATCAATAAAATACTTAGGTTTTTTTATAGTGCTGATCGAATTCGATCTATTTTTACTTCGCATAAGTTCAGGCAAGAGAGTAACTGGGCCTGCCGATACTGTGTTTAGAGAAACCATACCATAGTTCTATCCTAGAACTAGGGTTAGGGTTTGTTTTGACGGTAGTGGCCAAAATGGTTATCAATAGGGGTGAGGTATTGTTTCCTTATTCTTTTATTATATGAATTTGAATTGGTTCTTAATTGAGATTCGATTTGATAATTTTAAAATACGAGGATAAGATGTCAGAAATCTTGGTATCCAAAGAAAGGTCCCTAAGGGGCATTCTTTTTTTCAATCTAAGATTCAAGAAGGGACTCCACGAAAGAATATCAAGACTTACTAATTATTATACATTTTTTTATCGTACATCTTATGTTACCTACATACACTAAAGTAAGGACTACTTAATTCTAACGAGAATCAGATTAAATAGGTCGATCAAAAATCAATTTAGGAGTTGTGTTATGGATAAAATCTCTTCCTCTTCATTCTTTCATAGAATGATACAAAGCAAGGCTGCAGGGTTTAGGTCAAAAATAAACATTAGGTAAGGTAGGTATCCAATAAATATTTATCTATCATTAATTTTATGGTATATTCGGGCGTCCTTTGCTTAAAAAAAAGAGTAACAAAAGGAATAAAAAATCTTCCTATTCCCGCTTCTTCTATTCAGGACATCATTCCCGTACTCTTTCTTTTTTAAGGAAAAAAGAGCTATAGTATCGTATTTTTAATGCTCTCTAATTCTACCAGAATTCCTATAAGAATTTGTTAGGAGTAAATTCCTTGAACTGATTGATCCATGGCCTTAGGGCGGAATCCCTTTTTGACTCTGTACCCTTGATTCCACTATGATTATTGATCAATAGTAGAATAGAATAATCCCTTCATAGAAATAGTTCTCGCTTGGGCTGCTTTAATGGTAGTCTTTACATTTTCTCTTTCACTAGTAGTATGGGGAAGGAATGGACTCTAGGGATACTACTAATTGATTAAGTAATCAAATTGTTGTATCAATTCTTTTCATTAATGGATCATTTTGCATTAATCATTTTGTCAAACGTTATTCTTTAATCTTTTTCTTTAGTTTTGTTTCACTCCTGTAAGAAACTCTTGTATTGTAAGTTGTAATGTAAGAAAGAGCCATTATACCAATTCATAATTTCTACTAGAAATGACGAATGGTTAAAAAAAGTTCTATACATAAGAAAATTAGACTTTCTTCCACGGAATTATTCACGGCATATCACACATTTTCCATTTCCTTTTACTTTTTACTATAGTCTATTCTTAATATTATTTTTCTTTCCTTCCATGGATTCTTTGGTCAAGAATTGTCTTAGATTTTTTTATTTTGACCTGATTGAAATTAAGTCGATGCAATGAAAAAAGAAATTGAATTAGACTACTTAACTATTTCAATCTACTAATCTATTCTATGTAGATTCAAAGATAATATAATAGAAAGAATCTAAAGTGTCGTAGAAAAAACTATATGTAGTTCTTTCTACCACACTTTAAGATTCCAACCAGATCCTTTCATTTAAGACTTGGATTTTTTTATTTAATCCCTTTTTAATTTCTTCAATGATTAATTGGAATTCCAATTAATTATTTTGGCTGACTGTTTTAACATAAATAATAAGTAAAAAAGAAGTAGGAACTAGAATGAACAGTGCAGTAGCAATAAATGCGAGAATATTGACTTCCATAACCTCTTTATTTTTTATTTTCACAATAACTCGGGATGTAATCCCATGGAGAGGAAAAAGGGGTATCTTGTAAATTCAAGGGTAGGGCTTGCCTTCTGATAATACTGAATCAATTCAATATTATGAATATCGGATCTATCAAATCAATTCATGGATGAGAGTTATATTTCACGGATGAGAGTTATATAGTATAACATAGGAAGATCCTCTATCCACACTAAGACCAAAATGGGTTTTTTGATTGGATTAGGAATTCCCTCTTTTTTAATCCTTTCTACTTTTTCTTTTCTATATCTCTAACCCACGAGCTTTCTTAATCTTCTACTTTCTTAATCTTATACAATTTCCCTTCCTTTTTCTTATAGTTATACATACAATTATGTATGTATTATATGACCAACTTTCTATGGGTCACATAGACATCCAAATAAGCAGTAGAAGTGAGATGGGGAAAAGTGGTCTGAAATAAAAAGGGAATACGATTTATGTATGGATTCCGGTAAAATACCGGTACTCTATTCCATAAGAGTGGAATAGGAAATTAAGATGAGGATGGTATCATCATAAAGAAAGATAGAGTAATATAATATCCTAAATTCTACTAATCCACATATCGTATGTGTGTCTTTCTTTATCTTTATCGATCGGGAGTAGTGAAAAAAAATTCCTATATGCCTTCCCTCCCTCTTTAATGAGGGATGCAAAATAAAAAAGTGAAGTAAGGGTGCCCTGTGGGTATTTGATCTTGCTCCTTGCCCCTTTTTTTCATGGAAAAAGGAAATATCAATTTCTCCATTCATTGAACCCTAGTTCGGGACTGACGGGGCTCGAACCCGCAGCTTCCGCCTTGACAGGGCGGTGCTCTGACCAATTGAACTACAATCCCCGCGGGGTGTATGGCATACCCATTCCTAAATAGAACCATAATAATATTCGATTCGTCTTTCGTACTCTAAGAAATAGACGAATCATATACTACATACCCACATATTATATTATACGTGGGTATAGTGAGAGTGACATAACTAGTATGTCGTGATTTTTATCACTAAAAATGGATAATAATCCAACCTTCAATAAGAAAAACTCTTTTGTTTGTAAGAAAGGAATGAGGGAGATATGGATTAGAAAAAAATTCCCTTTTTTCTTTATCTTTTATTTCTGTAGATCAGACATTTTATTTTATGGAAGAAAAACAAAAGGATTTAGTTCATACTCACGAAGCCCTAGTTTTTTGGTTTGGGCCGAGCTGGATTTGAACCAGCGTAGACATTGTCAACGAATTTATAGTCCGTCCCCATTAACCACTAGGGCATCGACCCAGGAAGAATTTATTCTAGGGTTTTTGCTAATCTATGATTAACCTCCTTTCATAATACTCCCTACCCCCAGGGGAAGTCGAATCCCCGCTGCCTCCTTGAAAGAGAGATGTCCTGAACCACTAGACGATAGGGGCATCACTAGACGATAGGGCCATATACAACCGCTCGTGATTATACTATAATCATAGTATGAGCAGTTTTTTGGAATTGTCAATATACTCGAAAAGTATAAATAGATCCAAAGCAAAGAGTTTTTCCAACTTTTCTGTTCTGTTTTCATCTAGGATTTTTTAGTTGATCGTTATAGATTAATTCTCCGTGCTTCATTTAGTGTTCAGACCAAAAATGCATCCATCCTGCACTAAGTCATAAAATTCTCTAAAAATATAGAGAAAGTTTGAAAAACAAAGAACAAAAGTGAATCAATTTAGTAGAAAAGTAGTCTATCAGATTCGAACCAACGACTTACGTCTTAGCACGAGATTACTCTACCACTAATTTAAAAAGCCCTTTATCGGATTTGAACCGATGACTTATGCCTTACCATGGCATTACTCTACCACTGAGTTAAAAGGGCTTTTTATTTAATTCAAAAATTAGCCACTTGGATTTCCCATTATGGGTCTACTGCATAATGTACATATTATATATATAATATATATATAGAGAGAGAGACATTATGTAGAGATTGTATATGTATATATCGATATCTTGAGAGCTCAAAATAAAATTAATAAAAAAAACATACCCTACATAACATATCCAACTCTTCTTGGTTCAGGGTTTTCCGTTTCCGAAGACTAGTAAAATAGGCGGATTCTGGAACCCCAAGGATTCAACGGTATATGGATATGGAAAATATAAGATTTCCGATCCTATCGGGAAAAGGCGGGGAACAGATACCCAATAGGATATAGGATCCTTGGGAGGAACTTTTGGTAATGGCCTTGATCCTCTATGCTATTTTTTATGTGTTCTTAGTTCTATTGAACTTTTTTCATTCTTTTAAACAAGAATCTAATAAACTAGAATTGAGTCAGTGGAAAAAAGGAGAGAGAGGAAAGTGTTAAATGGAGAGAGTCGACTAATCAGAGACTTTTAGGATCTTCTTTACATCAGGTAAATCTGTCGGCCCTGTCCGTTTTTTTCTTTAAGTTACGACTCTTTGCTGCTTACTTCTATCAAGCCATAGGGAAAGTCTATGATGAATTTGGAAAACTCATCTCACTCTTACTCTATGGCTCGGACTTAATGGGGGAAGAAAACATCTTCCATAATTTCTTTTTTGTTCAATTCTGGACAAAAAAGAAAAGGAAAAAGGAATTTATGGGGACAGTGTTACCCCCTATATCCCCTAGTTTATATTGTAGGAATAATAAAACAATTTAGCAGTCTGACACACTTACGTCCTTGCAAAGTAAATAATTATTATTGTAGTCGTAACCGTAGAATAGGATCCTAATCAAAATAAATACATTTGGTTCAGGCGCTATTAGCATGGTAAGAATTTTTTTTTTACAGAACAGAGGGGCTATCTAAATCCTAAAGTAAAGGCGAGCGATCGAAGTAGAAGTACCAACGGCTCAGTGTCATGAGCCTTCTCCATCTGATTCAATAAGGGGGAATTAGCCTTCTTGTCAAATGGCTATCCTTGACAAAGGGTACCATTTATACCATAATCTACAATGTAGCGGGTATAGTTTAGTGGTAAAAGTGTGATTCGTTCTATAAAATAACTGAATTTGAAATGATATACTTAAGGCATCCTTAAGTTTTTTATTTTTATATCCCGATGAAAACTTTAGTTCTTATAAAGGATTAAATCCTTTTCCTCTCAATAGCATATTGATGAAGAATATACATTCTGGCGATTTGTATCCAAAGACTAATTTAAATTGCATCCAAAATAAAAATAGGATTATGAGTACAGAGTCGCGAAGCATAATTTTGCATTGGATTAAGTATTCCAATTTTGAAAATATGAGTAAAGGATCTATGGATGAAGATACAAAAAAGTTGATTTCCAATCGTAACTAAATCTTCTTAAAATAAGGAATAAGGAAGCCAAATAGCTAAAAAACGATAGTTTTGGTTTACTAGAACCATCCGCATATTGTTTCAGCTCGGTGGAAACCCAATTCTTTTCCTCAGGATCTCTTGAATGAAATTAGGGAACGAAGTAAGTAGATTAGATGGATTTCGATAGAATTTCTATCTCCTACTCTATAAGGATCATCTAGAAAGCGGAGAGCTTTGGTTCCATTCAAATAGAAAAGCTGACATGGATGTTAAGTGGTGAGAATATCCATAAAGGAGCCGAGTGAAATCAAAATTTCATGTTCGGTTTTGAATTAGAGACGTTAAAAATAATCAACCAGCGTCGACTATAACCCCTAGCCTTCCAAGCTAACGATGCGGGTTCGATTCCCGCTACCCGCTCCATTCTGTATAAAAGGAGTATTCTCTTTGTCTAGACATGTTAGAGGCTTGTATTCAAGCCTTTTTTGTCCACCAGAGCGGAGTAGAGCAGTTTGGTAGCTCACGAGGCTCATAAACTTGAGGTCACGGGTTCGATTCCCGTCTCCGCACTTAGCAGTCTGTATAAAAGGACTATTCTATTTCTCTAGATATGGTAGAGGGGCGTATCCAACCCTTTTTTATTCATTAGTTCCTGGCCCTAGAGGGCAAAATTGAGCAGTTTGCGAAGTCACTTGCCTTCAAAAAAAGAAGGCGCAAGGCTTCTCCCTACCCTACAGAAAATAAAAATGAAACGAAAGGGACAGTCTACCTCTCTCTTCCCTTTAAAAAAAGTTTGCCCGTTGTTTGTCCCAGTTAATACCCAATTTTTGGAGCTCTGTTGGCGAGTTCTATTTCTGCCTCCGGAGCGCCCTCTTTTTTTGAGTGGGATGCAAAGGAAGGGTAAGATAGTAAGGGATACGGCACTAGACTAACACCTAATTAATACTTAATTTAATATAAGTAGTTAAACAGTTAACTAGACTAAACTTTTTATCATAGTACTTTGATAAATTAAGTGGGCGAGCGGCGGGAATCGAACCCGTATCTTCTCCTTGGCAAGGAGATATTTTACCATTGAACTACGCTCGCTACGGTATATATTTTATAGCGTATATCCGCCTGGGTCGACCTTCTATGTCTGGGTCGACCGTTTCATTTCATTTTCTATTATATTAGAGTTTTCCTTTTTTTATTATCTGTGAATGAATATTCTAATGGGAATGGAATTTCATAATACTGAAAGAGAAGAGCTAGCAATTCGGAACGCAAATTGCGTTTTAATACGTCTCACTATTCTAATTTTTTAGAAGAAATGGCCTTTATTATTTCTTTTTATGGGGTTAATAAATATTAACCAAATTTAATTTAAGAAATGAGAGAATTCAGAATAGCTACGAGAAAGACTAGTCCAATCCATAATGATGTACCGGAAAATACAACATTTTTATTATTTGACCAACCATCAGGAGAACCAAAACAAGGGGTACACTAATTACTAAGACCGAGGAAGTCGCAATTAATGCAAAAACAGCTAATTGGAAAGCAATAGTCATATTTCTAATCCTCCAAGCTACCATCAAATAAAGTTGACTACATATTTGATCCCTCACTTAAACCAAAATTGTAAAAAAATACAAGAAGTAGGAGGGGTTTAATCATGAATCCATTGATTCTTCTCTTTAATTCAAATTTATTACTTAAACCGCTTTTTTATTTGGATATGGGGGTGAGAAGAGATTATTTACTCTTTATTTCACAAGCGGGTATAGCGGATCCTGTATCCGTGTATACAGTATACAGAGATATATCGAAAAGGAACTTGTATCTGATATCTTTCTAGAGGCTAATAAATCTTTTTATTTTTAATATGGCTTTGTTCTATTTGTAGGAGTAAAATAAGGATTAGGCTGTGGAGAGATGGCTGAGTGGTTGATAGCTCCGGTCTTGAAAACCGGTATAGTTCTAGGAACTATCGAGGGTTCGAATCCCTCTCTCTCCTTTTGCTTATTGAATACGTTTGTTTCTTTCATTTTTTTCCTGTCCCTTATCTTTCTTTCATAAAAAGGAATGAATGGCTCGGCTAGATGGAATAACCGAGCCAGAACAGAAAAAAAGTAGAACAGGTATAAATAAGAAAATCTTAGTTAAGAGGGTTCATGTAAAGAACAGGTTCCAAATCACGATCGATTCCCTTTTCAAAACCTGCAGCAGCAGCTCGGGCTCTTCCTGCATGCCATAAATGGCCCACAAAAAAGAAGAATCCTAGAACAAAATGAGAAGTTGATAACCAACTTCTAGGAGAGACATAATTAACTGCATTGATCTCGATAGCTACGCCACCCACGGAATTTAAAGAGCCTAAAGGAGCGTGGGTCATATATTCTGCTGAGCGTCGTTCTTGCCAAGGTTGTATGTCTTTTTTCAACCTACTCAAGTCCAAACCATTGGGGCCCCTTAGAGGTTCTAACCATGGAGCACGAAGGTCCCAAAAACGCATAGTTTCCCCTCCAAAGATAACCTCCCCAGTTGGGGAACGCATTAGATATTTACCTAAACCTGTGGGTCCTTGAGCGGATCCCACATTAGCTCCAAGACGCTGGTCTCTAACTAGAAAAGTAAATGCTTGAGCTTGAGAAGCTTCTGGCCCGGTGGGTCCATAAAACTCACTCGGATAAGCTGTATTATTGAACCATACAAAACAACAAGCGATAAAACCAAAGACAGATAAAGCAGCTAAACTATAAGACAAGTAAGCTTCTCCAGACCATACAAATGCACGGCGAGCCCATGCGAAGGGTTTGGTTAAAATATGCCAAATTCCGCCAAGTACACAAATAAAACCCAACCATACATGCCCACCAATTATATCTTCTAAATCATCTACACTAACAATCCACCCTTCTCCACCAAAAGGAGATTTTAGTAAATAACCAAATATAACACTAGGGCTAAGGGTCAAATTGGTAATTTTTCTTACATCTCCCCCCAGGGGCCCAGGTATCATATACACCGCCAAAATAAAGAGCCTTGAGTACTAGAAGAAAAGCACCTAGACCTAACAAAATTAAGTGAATACCCAAAATTGTAGTCATTTTATTTCTATCTTTCCAGACATAACCAAAGAATGGAAAAGATTCCTCAAGAGTCTCGGGTCCCAGAAGCGCGTGATAAATGCCACCGAAGCCTAAGACTGCGGAGGAAATTAGGTGAAGTACGCCAGATACAAAGTACGGAAAAGTATCTAGAACTTCCCCCTGGCCCTACTCCCCAACCTAGAGTAGCTAAGTGTGGAAGTAAAATCAACCCTTGTCCATACATGGGCTTTTCTGGTACGAAATGGGCCACTTCAAATAGGTTCATTGCTCCGGCCCAGAATACGATTAATTCGGCATAGGCTACATGAGCTCCAAGCAGTTTACCGGACAAATTGATAAGTCTGGCATTCCCAGCCCACCAAGGAAAGCTGGTGGTTTCTTGGTCACGACCAGCTAAAATGAAAGTTCCATTAAAGAGCGTTTCCACGTGGTAGAACCTCCTCAGGGAATATAAGATTTTCATGAGGCTGATCCTGAGCTGCCATCCACGCACGAATACCCTCGTTTAAAAGAATATTTTTGGTGTAGAAAGTCTCAAATTCAGGATCTTCCGCTGCACGGATTTCCTGGGAAACAAAGTCATAGGCACGTAAGTTCAGAGCCAAGCCAACTACGCCAATAGCACTCATCCATAAACCGGTGACGGGTACAAATAGCATAAAGAAATGTAACCAACGTTTATTGGAAAAAGCAACACCAAAGATTTGGGACCAAAAGCGGTTAGCAGTGACCATGGAATAAGTTTCTTCAGCTTGAGTTGGGTTAAAAGCACGGAAGGTATTTGCACCATCACCGTCCTCAAATAGAGTGTTTTCTACGGTCGCTCCATGAATAGCGCATAGCAGAGCCGCACCTAATACTCCGGCAACTCCCATCATATGAAATGGGTTCAACGTCCAATTATGAAATCCTTGGAAGAAAAGGATGAATCAAAATATCGCTGCTACGCCAAAACTCGGCACAAAGAACCAACCAGATTGCCCCAGTGGATAAATAAGGAATACAAAAACAAAAACAGCAATTGGACCAGAGAATGAGATTGCATTATAAGGCCGCAATTGAACAGACCGAGCAAGTTCAAATTGGCGTAACATGAAACCTATTAGTGCAAAAGCCCCGTGGAGAGCTACAAAAGTCCATAGACCGCCTAATTGACACCAAGGAGTAAAATCTCCTTGTGCTTCGGGCCCCCATAGTAGCAACAAAGAGTGTGCTAAACTATTGGCAGGGGTAGAAACTGCTGCGGTTAAGAAATTACAACCTTCCAAATAGGAACTAGCCAATCCATGGGTATACCAAGAAGTTACAAAAGTTGTCCCTGTAAACCAACCCCCTAAAGCGAAATAAGCACAAGGAAAGAGCAATAGGCTAGACCATCCTACAAAAACGAAACGGTCCCTTCGTAACCAGTCATCCATAGTATCAAATAGATCATTTTCTTCTTTAGGAATTCTACCAAGGGATATAGTCATAGTGATCCTCCTATTCAATTACTTCAACCATTTCCGAGCACCTCATATCACTTTCCAAGGCATATGATAGTTTTATTATCTGTGGACGATTTCTTTGTCGTTCAATGCCCTTTTTCAATGGTCTCGAAGAGAGAAATTTCCCATTTTTATCTATGGAGTCACAGTCACAACCGAGGTCGTGGTAAATCCATGAATTTGATTCGATTTGTTTTTCTTATACTATAGAAATAGAAATAAATTGTTTTTCTTATACTATAGAAAGAAATAAACCTTTGAATTCAGCATTATTCCAAGACTCCTATTTGAAAGTCTATCTTTTAAGGGAAAAATGAAAATAAAAGTAACCCTTCTTTTCCCATTCCCTCTCTATTGCATGGGTGGAAGAACTAAAATAGAGGATTATGAAAAAAAATGGACCTTCGAATTCCAATTTATGTGTAGCGCAAAGGAGTTGCGATTTCTTCTTATTCCTATAGAACATCTAGTAACAAGAATATGAAATCGTAAATAGCGAAAAATTCTAGTCTTGCGCGGTCTAAGTCTAAGGAAATAAAAAAAATTCGCTTATACAATTTCATCTACATCGAATTTATATATCAGAATAGCGGATAGAGGCATTATTAAAGGAGTCAGGTCTACTTAGTTTATGCTTCTTTACAATTTTATGGTGGATTTGATAAGAACCCTTTTTGCTTTCTTGATAAATAATCGACAAAAAAAGCGTTTTTTTATATAACCTGCTTGTTTTATTATAATTATAACAAGTCCTATATGGAAATGCTCGCTAAAGAGAAAATCTATTTGATTTCTCTCGGCCAATATCGATTTTTAGAAAAAAACAAGAATTTTCTTCTTTTTTTATTAACATTAAGAAAAAAGAACATAATTAAAATGGAATTGGCAATATCATAGACTTTTGAAAGAAAAAAAGGGGGTTTTTTGCAACCGTTATTTCTTATTTCTTGCCTATATCATATCACGGAAACCTTTCGCTTTGGAACATGGAGAGATGCCTGAGTGGACTAAAGCGGCGGATTGCTAATCCGTTGTACAATTTTTTTGTACCGAGGGTTCGAATCCCTCTCTTTCCGCTCCCTTGGATCATTTGGGACTTTCGAATTGGAAAGAATTCTGACCCCCGGATTTTCTCATAGATAAATGTACGAAACAAATCCAATAAGAAAAAAAAACTGAATTTTTACTCCTCGCGTCCCGGATTCCGTCCTGGGTCATTAGATAAGAATCCAAAGATAAAGAGTGAAACAAAGAATATCACTACTGTATAAACAAAAAGTTTGAGAGTAAGCATTACATAATCTCCAAGATTTTTTTTAAGGAATAGATTACCAGTTTTTCCTTACCACACGGATCCACTAGGATGGTTTTTTTTATACCTAAAAATGCAAAAAAGAATTCTTGAAAAAAATTGCAAGAATTCTTTTATAATAAGCACTCTTATCAATAGCAAAAATAGGGTTAGGTGGTTAGGTATTGTGTAGGTACCTTTAGGTACCTGCCCAACCTAGGTGCAGGGGAGTAGAAAGGCTGATCCAAATTTATTGCTGTAGCTACCCATTCAATGTAGAAGAATTTAAATTTTAGAATCAAAGGTTCATAATATAAAAATATAAAACTTCTCGGCTTTTACCCATTTTAAATTTTTTTGGAATGAACACATCATTCAATTTGGCATACAGAGTACTAAAGATTTCATCGAAAACTTACAGCAGCTTGCCAAACAAAGGCTAATAGAAAAAAGAATAGAGGTATAACAGGCATAATATCCATGATTGGATTGAAAATAGCATAAGCTTCGGGTAATTTGGCAAAGAAAAAACTAGTAGGATAAAGAACAGAATTAAAACAGATACATGTTAAACTAAGTATATTAGGCATAACAAGCATTTCATTCTTGTAGAGTAAATAATTGGTTTTTTCTTGAGTTATTTTTTTAAGGGAAAGAAGGAAAAGGCAGATTCAAAATCTTTTTTCTTCGGACTTTCCCAAACACAAAATACCTCCTTGTATTTGCACTCTCAAATGAGAGTGGAATAAATTCGACTTTCATATAATATCTTAATAGAATTCCATGTAATGATCAATGCATTTTTTTGATTCTATATTATCCGCATGTGTAGAATACTAGCAAGAGAATATCCCTCCTTTTTTATGTAATTGAAATGGTATTGACGAATAACAAATAAACATACTAGTGTTTATTAGTGTCGCATAAAACCCGAAATGGGGCGTGGCCAAGTGGTAAGGCAGCGGGTTTTGGTCCCGTTACTCGGAGGTTCGAATCCTTCCGTCCCAGATTGTTTCTGATGAAACAAACGGTGAAATCATATAGTATTCCGTACGAGACAAAAGTGTATTAAAGAGAATAATGATATCTTATTCTTTCTCAGAAAACATAATAAAGTCTTAAGTCCAGTCAAATTGACTATCTTTATTTTCATGAAAAATGGGATCTATCAAGCACATTCAGGATATGCCTCTACTATAAAATCACTTAGTCATATTTTTTTCTTCCTTTTGGTATTCGAGTTGAAGAAGTACGAGAATTCTTATCTACCAAAAACTTTCACTCTTTTCATTGGAATAGTTTATTTAGTTATTATAGTTAATTGTTTTTTTGTACTGAAAAATATATTACTACTAGAATTCTAATTCTAGTAATTAAATTAATTAAACTTTTTTGGAGGTTGATAGTTTATTTATTGAGGAAGAGTCAATCCTTCTTTTCTCACTTCAAGATTGATCATCTCGAGCCATCCGTTGAGGGTGGAAATTTAAGAATAAATAAGTTTTACGCAAACTTGTTAGTCGTCTTTTTCAAACTATGTTTCATTCATATGATAGAATTTTAATATGGGTTTAAATAAATTGGATCTTGGCGGAGGCTTCCCGGATAAATACTTACTTTCTTTTATCCATATTGCTCCATAGATAGCAAGTTTTAATTAGTATAAAAAAACTAAACCAATGACTATTCATGATTCCATCCATATTGGATCAATTCTCTATACCACTTTGCAATGAAAAGAGGAATGTTTGTTATGGTAAAACTTCGTTTAAAACGATGTGGTAGAAAGCAACATGCGACTTGAAGGACATGATCGATTGTGGATTTTTCTATCCATCATTTTCCATAGTAATGAAAATGCTCTTGGCTCGACATAGCCTGTTCTATTCGTTCCGAACCAAATTTGCGCTTGGTTTAAGTAACATAGTACACGATGGAGCTCGAGAGGACAGAATTTTTTTATCAAGGGAAAGAATCTAGGGTTAGTGAAAACTAATAAATTAGGCCAACTTTGTCAGTCTATCCTTAATATAGAAATAAATCGAAAGGTTAAAATAAGAATAAAGTCCAATAAAAGTATTTCAGAATCAATCCCTCTTATTAGATTTCTATAGAAGAGATAAATGCTTTATCGAAGGAAATAAGAAAAAAGGGTATGTTGCTACTCTTTTGAAAGAAAAAAAATAGGAATTCCCGAAGTAATGTCTAAACCCAAGGATTTCACAAATCAAAGATATAGGATTCCAGAACAAGTAAACACAATTTTCAATTGTCTCAACAACAGAGTTGGATCAGAATAAGGAATAAAAGTCAATTCGTTCGAAATGAGAAAAAGAAAAGAGTTTAAAGACGACTCAAATTTTTTGGAAGGATTTTGCCTTCGAAGTTTGTCAGGCAAAATTAGCCCACTTGAGTCATGAGTATAAATGAAATTTGTTTTTTATGTAAGGAAATTAATGCACGTCATAGTCTAATTTCTATTATTATCGACAGAAATTCGAATCATTTTCTCGAGCCGTATGAGGAGAAAACCTCCTATCCGTTTCTAGGGGGGCGTTGTTTATCTACATCTATCCCAATAAGCTGTCTATCGAATCGTTGCAATTGATGTTCGATCTCGAAGAGAAGGAAGAGATCTTCAAAAAGTAGGTTTTTATGATCCGATAAAGAATCAAACTTGTTTAAATGTTCCAGCTATTCTCTATTTCCTTGAAAAGGGTGCTCAACCAACAAGAACTGTTTATGATATTTTAAGGAAGGCGGAATTCTTTAAAGAAAAAGAAAGAACTTTGAGTTAATTGAAGAACTAAATGAATCAAAAAGTAGGATAGGAGAAGATTATTAGTATTCCTAGTTGTCTAATTATTTAGACACAATTTACCTCTTTTTTAATCCTATTTGGATTTATATTATATCGTGCCAATTCAACATAAGCCCCTATTTTATTTACTTTTTCTATCTAATTTGTTTTCTTACCATTGTATTTCCATTGACAAAGGTCTATTGAACAAATAGAATTTGTAGATAGATGGGTCTCTTTATCGTCACTCCATATTCAATTTTTTCGCCTACACTTCGCTCAAATGATAAGGGTGTTCCTCTTGCATGTATTCTCATACAATATAATATATTTTTTAAATAAAAATCGCTAAAAATAAGAAGAATTTGGCCATCCTGATTAGGGTCGCTCTTTTTTTAACTTTACTTTAGTGGAATTTAACCGGACCTGTTCTATTTGGCATTTGAGTGTTTTTCATGGTCGATAAAAAAATCTATTGATGTCTTGCTAGTTCAATGTTTTGACAGAAGCGCACGGTGTAATTCCATTGATTTTTGGATTTCGATCGTATCTAAGATCCTTTTTTTATCTGGGTTGCTAACTCAATGGTAGAGTACTCAGCTTTTAAGTGCGACTATGATCTTTTACACATTTGGATGAAACAACAAATTCGTCCATACTCTTGGTAGAGTCTAGAAGACCACGACTGATCCTCAAAGGTAATGAATGGAAAAAATAGCATGTCTTAATAAAATCAATCTTTTTTGAATGGAATCCAAAATTACGATTTTCTGGGTCTAATGAATAAATGGATAGAGCCTGGCTCCAATTCTGGTAAAATAAAAAGCAACGAGCTGAACTTCCTAATTGGAATGATTCCCCACTCTAATTAGACGTTAAAAATAGATTAGTGCCGGATGCGGGGAAAGGTTGGGCTTTCCTATGAGTGGACCCTTTATTTTTTCTTTTTTTAGAAATCCTAATTATTCTTGATTATGTATTGAATAAGGGATGTTATGGATTGAATGTGTAAAAGAAGCAGTATATTGATAAAGAGGCTGTATTCCAAAGTCAAAAGAGCGATTGGCCTGCAAAAATAAAAAACTTGTTCTGTTCTTTTTTTAATTAGAACAAACATAAACTAATTGGGTAGAAAAGGAGCAGAAAAAGATCTGTGGATTAGACTCCCTTTCTTTCCAGGGTTTGTATTAAAAATGCAACACCCTGTTTTGACCGTATTGCACTATGTATCATCATTCGATAAACCGAGAAATGCTTCTTCTCTCTGATTCAAGTAGAAATACAAATGGAAAAATTCGAAGGGTATTCAGAAAAACATAAATCTCGTCAACAATACTTTGTCTACCCACTTCTCTTTCAGGAATATATTTATGCATTTGCCCACCATTATGGATTAAATGGTTCTGAACCTGTGGAAATAGTTGTTAGTTGTAATAACAAGAAATTTAGTTCACTACTTGTGAAACGTTTAATTATTCGAATGTATCAGCAGAATTTTTTGGATAACTCGGGAAATCATCCTAACCAAGATCGATTATTGGATTACAAAAATTATTTTTATTCTGAGTTTTATTCTCAGATTCTATCTGAAGGGTTTGCGATCGTTGTGGAAATCCCATTCTCGCTACGGGAATTATTTTGTCTGAAAGAAAAAGAAATACCAAAGTTTCAGAATTTACGCTCTATTCATTCAATATTTCCCTTTTTAGAAGACAAATTTTTGCATTTGGATTATCTATCACATATAGAAATACCCTATCCTATCCATTTGGAAATCCTGGTTCAACTCCTTCAATACCGTATCCAAGATGTTCCATCTTTGCATTTATTGCGATTCTTTCTCAACTATTATTCGAATTGGAATAGTTTTATTACTTCAATGAAATCCATTTTTTATTTTCAAAAAGAAAATAAAAGACTATTTCGATTCCTATATAACTCTTATGTATCAGAATATGAATTTTTGTTGTTGTTTCTTCGTAAACAATCTTCTTGCTTACCATTAGCATCTTCTCGAACTTTTCTGGAATGAATCCACTTTTCTAGGAAGATGGAACATTTTGGGATAATGTACCCTGGTTTTTCTCGGAAAACCCTATGGTTCTTTATGGATCCTCTTATGCATTATGTTCGATATCAAGGAAAGGCAATTCTTGCATCAAAAGGCACTTTTTTTGAAGAAGAAATGGAAATGCTACCTTATCAATTTCTGGCAATATTATTTCTGTTTTTGGACTCAGCTGCGAAGAATCCATATAAACCGATTAGCAAACTCTTGCTTCGATTTTATGGGGTACCTTTCAAGTGTACCAAAAATTTCTTTGTTAGTAAGGAATCAAATGCTGGAGAATTCATTTCTAATAGATACTCGAATGAAAAAATTCGATACCATAGTCCCCGCTACTCTCCTCATAGGATACTTATCAAAAGCTCAATTTTGTACTGGATCGGGGCATCCTATTAGTAAACCCATTTGGACAGATTTATCAGATTGGGATATTCTTGATCGATTTGGTCGGATATGTAGAAATCTTTTTCATTATCATAGTGGATCTTCGAAAAAATGGACTTTGTATCGACTAAAGTATATACTTCGACTTTCATGCGCTAGAACTTTAGCTCGGAAACATAAAAGCACGGTACGAACTTTTATGCAACGATTGGGTTCGGCATTTTTAGAAGAATTTTTTATGGAAGAAGAGCAAGTTTTTTCTTTGATGTTCACCAAAACAACTCTTTTTTCTTTCCGTGGATCAAACACTGACCGTATTTGGTATTTGGATATTATACGTATCAATGACCTGGTCAACCCTCTTAATTAATCATTAGACGAAATTAAGAAACAGGAAAGGGTTGATAAATGATCAAGAAAAAACTTTTCTATTTTTCATTCTGAAATGTTCTTTTTATTATAATAAAGAGTACGTGAATCAACTTACTAATTAAAAAAATTAGTAGAACTTCCTCTTTGGAATAGAAATTGGCTATTTCTACATAGGGAAAGTCGTGTGCAATGAAAAATGCAAGCACGATTTGGGGAGGGATTTTTCTCTATTGTAACAAGGAAGAATTATCTACTCCATCCGACTAGTTCCGGGTTCGAGTCCCGGGCAACCCATATAGAAAAGACTCATCAAAGTTTTTAACTTTGACTCACTTCATTTACAAATACAAAATTATTGGTTTGGTTAATTTAGTTATATGGATAGCTAATCTTTGGGCTGACTTGGTTGACATTGGTATATAGTCTATGTTATACTGTTAAATAACAAGCCTTCTATTATCTATATTCTAGTTAATACGTGTGCTTGGGAGTCCTTGCAATTTGAATAAACCAAGATCTTACCATGACTGCAATTTTAGAGAGACGCGAAAGTACAAGCCTGTGGGGTCGCTTCTGCAACTGGATAACTAGCACTGAAAATCGTCTTTACATCGGATGGTTCGGTGTTTTGATGATCCCTACCTTATTGACCGCAACTTCTGTATTATCGCCTTCATCGCTTCCCCTCCAGTAGATATTGATGGTATTCGTGAGCCTGTTTCTGGTTCTTTACTTTATGGAAACAATATTATCTCTGGTGCTATTATCCCTACTTCTGCGGCGATCGGATTGCACTTTTACCCAATTTGGGAAGCTGCATCTGTTGATGAGTGGTTATACAATGGTGGTCCTTATGAGCTAATTGTTCTACACTTCTTACTTGGTGTAGCTTGTTATATGGGTCGTGAGTGGGAACTTAGTTTCCGTCTGGGTATGCGTCCTTGGATTGCTGTTGCATATTCAGCTCCTGTTGCAGCTGCTACTGCTGTTTTCTTGATTTACCCTATTGGTCAAGGAAGCTTTTCTGATGGTATGCCTTTAGGAATCTCTGGTACTTTCAACTTTATGATTGTATTCCAGGCAGAGCACAACATCCTTAGGCATCCATTCCACATGTTAGGTGTAGCTGGTGTATTCGGCGGTTCCCTATTCAGTGCTATGCATGGTTCCTTGGTAACCTCTAGTTTGATCAGGGAAACTACTGAAAATGAATCTCCTAATGAGGGTTACAAATTTGGTCAAGAGGAAGAAACTTATAATATTGTGGCTGCTCATGGTTATTTTGGCCAACTAATCTTCCAATATGCTAGTTTCAACAACTCTCGTTCTTTACACTTCTTCTTGGCTGCTTGGCCTGTAGTAGGAATCTGGTTCACTGCTTTAGGTATTAGTACTATGGCTTTCAACCTAAATGGTTTCAATTTCAACCAATCTGTAGTTGATAGTCAAGGTCGCGTTATTAATACTTGGGCTGATATCATCAACCGTGCTAACCTTGGTATGGAAGTAATGCACGAACATAATGCTCACAACTTCCCTCTAGACTTAGCTGCTGTTGAAGTTCCATCTATTAATGGATAAGGTTTTTCTGCTAACATATAAGAATTTTTGAAGAAAGAAAAGACAGAAATACCCAATATCTTGTTCTAGCAAGATATTGGGTATTTCTGTCTTTATTTTGAATCTTTTTTTCTTCTTAATCTTTCTATTCAGAATTCAGTTAACGACGAGATTTAGTATCCTTTCTTGCATTTTCATAACTCGTGAAATGCCGAGTAGGCACGAATTCCCCCAATTTGCGACCTACCATAGGATTTGTTATGTAAATAGGTATATGTTCCTTTCCATTATGAATCGTGATTGTATGGCCAACCATTGTGGGTAGAATGCTAGATGCCCGGGACCACGTTACTATTGTTTCTTTCTCCTCCTTCATATTGACCTTTTCTATCTTTGCCAATAAATGATGAGCTACAAAAGGATTCGTTTTTTTCGTGTCACAGCTGATTACTCCTTTTTTCCTTTTTAAAGAGTGGCATTCTATGTCCAATATCTCGATCGAAGTACGGAGGTCAGAATAAATAGAATAATGATCAATGGAAAAAAGCAAAAAATCCTTTAGCTGGATAAGGGGCGGATGTAGCCAAGTGGATCAAGGCAGTGGATTGTGAATCCACCATGCGCGGGTTCAATTCCCGTCGTTCGCCCATCGCATTATTGCAAATTCCAAAAATGCAATTTTCCATATTCCTAGTTACGTATTTACTTATGGCGACGAAGAATAAAACTATCGCTATATTTTTTCCTTTTCCTAGTTCTTCTTCCAAGCGCAGGATAACCCCAAGGGGTTGTGGGTTTTTTTTCTACCAATGAGAGCTTTCCCTTCACCGCCCCCATGGGGGTGGTCCACAGGGTTCATAACTACCCCTCTTACTACGGGGCGTTTACCTAGCCAATACTTAGATCCGGCTCTACCCAAACTTTTTTGGTTCACCCCAACATTACCCACTTGTCCGACTGTTGCTAAGCAGTTTTGGGATACTAAACGGACCTCCCCAAATGGTAATCTTAAAGTGGCCGATTTACCCTCTTTTGCAATGAGTTTCGCTACAGCACCTGCTGCTCTAGCTAATTTCCCACCCCTTCCACGTGTGATTTCTATGTTATGCATGGCCGTGCCTAAGGGCATATCGGTTGAAGTAGATTCTTCTTTTCTCTCAAAAAACCCCTTCCCAAACTGTACAAGCTTCTTCCAAAGCATACGGCTTTCTAGATGTATATGACGATCTCTAGACAGATGGATCTTATATGAATCATATGATGAAGTACCACATGAGTGGATATATAGGTAAGGAATCCAAATCTGTCGAATCGCTCATGTTATGATCTTCTACATCCTAGGTCTCTGCGTTCCGTCATCTGGCTTATGTTCTTCATGTAGCATTCAGATCGAATGACTCTATGAAATTACGTCGATACTTCCACATATTATGGGTAACGTAGGAGACATCCCTATTTTCCCCCGGGGGTCTTAATTACCACCGCTTAGCTTTCAATTTGCCTCTGACCATCAAATTAAATGTGAATAACCCGTCCTCCTCTCTTTGAAACAAGGGGCACTTCCGGTTCTGTGCGTGCTTCAAACAATTTTGTCTTCTCCATATTACCATATCTCTAGAGCCAATAATTTTCTATGAGGAACTACTGAACTCAATCACTTGCTGCCGTTACTCAACAGTTTTCTGTTGAGGTCTATCCCATAGAGGTAGTCAAATTGGATCAGTGATCGATTTCTAGGTTTCGTCGTTAACCTAATTGGTTACTTCCAATTACGTAAATCAATAGTTCAAACCGCACTCAAAGGTAGGGCATTTCCCATTGATATAGGAACTTTTGTACCAGAAACAATAGTATCTCCAATTATAGCCCCTCTGGGATGTAAAATATATCTCTTCTCACCATCCCCATAGTGTATGAGACAAATGTATGCATTTCGATTAGGGTCGTATTCTATGGTTACGATTCTACCAGATATGTCTTTTTGATTCCGTCAAAAATCTATTTTACGGTATAGGCGCTTATGACCTCCCCCTCTATGCCTTGCGGTAATGATTCCTCTGGAATTACGACCTTTACCACAACGGTGCCGTCCATGGATCAAATTATTTCGTGGATTGGATTTCACTTGCCTGTCTACGGTTCCCTTGTGTGTGCTCGGGATAGGTGTTTTGTATAAATGTTTCGCCGTATTATTAAGTATTCTCCTTTAGTTTTTTTCTCTATCTAGAAGTGGAATAGAATAACCCGGTTGAAGGGTAATGATCATACGTCTGTAATGCATTGTATGGCCCAGAATAGGTCCTATTCTTCTACCATTTCCAGGTAGTCGATGGCTATTCACAGCTACCACCTTAACACCAAAGAAGAGTTCGACCCAATGCTTTATTTCTGTCTTAGTGAATCCCGATTCGACATTAAAAGTATATTGATTCTATCCCAATAAACGAAGACTTTTTTCTGTAAATACTGCGTATTGGATTCCATCCATAAATCGACTTTCCCTCCTATGCTCTGAGTTCCAGTATCGATAAGAATTCGAGTTCTTATTGTTCTTATGTTATGGTATGAATATACCATACCAATTCGTTATGTATGGATGATGGATGAGATTCCATGGATAGAGAGCCAGTTCCAATAGACTTATGGAATGTTCCCGTTCGTGTGCATCCAGCAGGAATTGAACCCGCAAATTTACCAATTATGAGTTGAGCGCTTTAACCATTCAGCCATGGATGCTTATCAGGGATCATCGTACATCGTAAATAACCAATTTTCATATAGAAAGACATATCATAGAAAAATGAAATCGAAAATATTCCGAGATGGCAAATATTCAGAGATGACTATGAAAACACCTCTCTGGATCCTCGAATTGAAAGAGAGATTGAGCGGGATCAAGAATCCTAATTCTCGCTATTTGGAATGGATCCAATTCTATTGA
>NC_057808.1:4865761-4940761 GCF_018294505.1 Triticum aestivum | reverse complement strand
AATAGAGAACTGGATCATGTCACATGACTTATTCCATTTCTACTCTATGGGATCTTACGGAGCCTGTTCATGGATGACATGGTTGCGATATGATCATAGAAGATATTCTCCTCAAGTGAACCAGCCTATCCTTCCTAGGTAGGGGACTTACATGTTGATTGGATGCGGAGACACCTTTGGTTGTGAATTCTAATGTGGCAGATCCAATTCTTTATCTGCATGGCCAAATCAATAATTCAAGTCACACACTCCCATAATCCGCCTTTTTTCTTTCGTAAAATTAACTTCAACTATTTGTATTGTATAAAAATACTTTGGAGTTGAAGAGAAGTATCCAAATGACATGTGTTATTTTACAATAACCCATGCTTGTAGCAATGAAATACCAAAACCTACCCGATATGATATATGATAATTATAATTCTCTATGATATGCCTTCCCTATAAAGGACCCGAAATACCTTGCTTACGTATCATTGGAAAGTGCATTAACATAAATTCGGCAGTAAGCAGAGGCAGTACAAAGGTATGTCAACTATAAAAACGAGTCAAAGTGGATTGGCCCACACTAGCACTTCCGCGTAATAACTCCACTAAAGGCGATCCTATTACCGGAATGGCGTCAGGTACACCTGTCACAATTTTGACTGCCCAATAGCCAATTTGATCTCAAGGCAAAGAATAACCAGTTACACCAAATGATGCAGTCAAAACAGCCAAAACCACACCTGTGACCCAAGTTAATTCACGGGGTTTTTAAAATCCCCCTGTGAGATACACACGAAATACATGCAGGATTATCATTAAAACCATCATACTTGCTGACCATCGATGAACTAATTCATTAACCAACCAAAGGTGGCCTCGGTCATTATGTATTGAACCGAGGAAAAAGCCTCTGTAACGGTTGGTCGGTAGTAAAAAGTCATAGCAAAACCGGTAGCGACTTGTACTAGAAAACAAGTAAGTGTAATTCCCCCTAAACAATAAAATATGTTGACATGGGGAGGAACATATTCCCCCTGAATCTCAAGACGTTCCTCAAACCAATCATATACTTTATTGAGATAGGTAACTAACCCGAGTCCCCCTCTAAGAGCCGTATATGAAAATTTCATCTCGTACGGCTCAAGCAGAAACACAAAAATTTTCAATGAATATTAGAAAAAAGGTTCAAAACTTCATCAGCCACTGAATTGGGTCGATTTGCCTTGAAGATATCAAATAAGAAAAATCCGGAATATCTTCTTTGTGATGATAATGCCAAAAAATCTCAAGTTGGCGCGTCTTTCTTTCTTCCTTTCCCTTATGTTGGTCATTAGAGACTTCTTGACTTTTCCCTTCCCTATAAAGGATTTGTTTTTTTATGCGTAATATAGAAATTATCTTGTCGAGATCCTATGAATCAGTTCAATTAAAACCTTAGATTCATACTAGAGCCACAATGATTTAGTCTCAAGCTAAACAAAAGGCAAGGGTTCTTCGAATAAGAACCGCTTGATAATCATTTGTTGAATCAGTGTAATGACTCGACAAAATCGAGAGAAAAAAAGTTGTCTTTTGGGCAAACAAAATTGGAAGGAAGAAAATTTCTTTTTTATTTTTATTTAAGAACTACTTGAATTTTTCAGTCTGGTTGCGAGGTCTTAATAGTGAGTATGAATCATAGTTCCATTTTTTTTATCCACTCTATCTATTTCGTGTTCCAGGTACTAGAATAAATAATATCCGACGAATTAGAATCATCTTGGTAGAGATAACAGGCCCTTTCTATGAATTATCAATAGGATCAATTCTAACAAGTCACACAATCATATTCCAGAGATACCGAAACAAAAAAATTCTGCGGTCGAACTACCATAATATCTAGAAATGTAGATCTTAAACTAGAAAGGCTTTTTTGGATGGAATAACTCTGACTTCCTAGTTTTAGTTAGTAGAAACATAATTGGTTAAAATTCCATCCAGTAAAACGGAAGAATTATAAATTTCTAAAATGATAGATAGGAATATAGCGAATAAAGCCATTGCGATCCCCATAAAAGGAGTAGTCCCCCAACCCGGGGCGACTTTCCCATATTCCGAATTCAAGGGTTTCAGTAAACTACCTGCACCAGTTCGTTTTGGCCTAGGTTTAGAACTATCTTCAACGGTTTGTGTAGCCATAAATTCTATTTAATCATTGGTGTTGACTTTGTATACTATTCCGTTGTAGTTGTAAATACACGATCTTTTCGTAGATCCATTGTAATCTTGAAATTCTAAAAAAATGGAAACAACAACTTTAGTCGCCATCTCCATATCTGGTTTACTTTTAAGCTTTACTGGGTATGCCTTATATACCGCGTTTGGGCAACCCTCTCAACAATTAAGAGTTCCATTCGAAGAACACGGAGACTAATTTAAGTAAGAAGTCCCCTAGATAGGGGGACTACTTACTTAAATGAAATTATTTTATTCTTTTAGTTGGAGTTGGTGGAACCTTAGGTGGTTCTCGGAAGAAGATAGCGAAAAAAAATTATCCCTAAAGTCGAAACTAAAAGGAACGTATAAACCAATGCTTCCATAGATTCGATCCTGGTTTATTTACAATTATAACTTCCACACCTATTCATTTGTCATTTGGGAGAATTTCCCATATAAAGAAAGAAAAAGAGTCAAAGAAAGGATGGGAGATGTTTCCCATGTCAAATCAAAAAAGAGAGGGAAAGATACTATAACAATGTGTATCAGACTGCCTGTTTCCTTGTAGTTGGATCTCCCACTTTTTGGAATGTTCCAAATTCCACTTGAGCATCCAAATCTGGATCAATACCAGCAAAAACATCTCGGAACAATGTTCTAGCACCATGCCAAATGTGTCCGAAAAAGAAGAGCAAAGCAAAGGTAGCATGACCAAAAGTGAACCAACCCCTTGGACTGCTGCGAAAAACACCATCAGATTTCAAAGTAGCCCGGTCTAATTCAAAAATTTCCCCTAATTGAGAACGCCTCGCATATTTTTTATAGTAGCAGGATCAGAATAACTTACTCCATTAAGTTCGCCACCATAGAACTCCACCGTTACACCTACTTGTTCAACACTATATTTGGATTCTGCTCTTCTAAAAGGAACGTCTGCTCTAACAATTCCCTCCTCATGTACCAAAACAACCGGAAATGTTTCAAAAAAAGTAGGCATACGGCGTACAAAAAGCTCACGTCCTTATTTATCTCTAAAGACGGGATGTCCTAACCATCCAACAGCTATTCCATCCCCATTGTCCATTGAGCCTGCTCTGAATAATCCCCCTTTTGCCGGATTATTACCAATATAATCATAAAAGGCTAATTTTTCGGGAATTTTAGACCAAGCTTCTGATAAACTAAGATTTTCGGCTAAACCATTGCTAACTCTTCGATATATTTCTTGCTGAAAGTATCCCTGATCCCACTGATAACGAGTAGGCCCAAATAATTCGATTGGGGTCGTTGCTGACCCATACCACATAGTTCCAGCAACTACGAAAGCTGCAAAAAAACAGCAGCGATACTACTGGAAAGTACAGTTTCAATATTGCCCATACGTAATCCTTTATATAGACGTTGAGGCGGACGGACACTAAGATGGAATTAGCCCGCTAATATACCCAATGTACCCGCAACAATATGATGAGAAGCTATTCCCCCCGAAACAAAAGGATCAAAACCTTCTGCACCCCACGCTGGATTTACAGCTTGTATTTTTCCAGTTAGTCCATAAGGATCGGATACCCATATCCTAGGACCATACAAACCCGTTACATGAAATGCCCCAAAGCCAAAGCAAGCCACCCCTGCAAGAAATAAATGAATTCCAAAGATCTTGGGCAAATCCAAAGAGGGTTTTCCCGTCCGCTCATCAGAGAATATTTCTAGGTCCCAATATACCCAATGCCAGATCGCTGACAAGAAACACAAGCCAGAAAACACAATATGCGTACCTGCCACACCTTCATAACTCCAAATACCCGGATTTGTTACAGTTCCTCCTGAAATACTCCAACCACCCCACGAATCCGTTATTCCTAAACGAGTCATGAAGGGAATTACGAACATACCTTGTCTCCACATTGGATCCAGAACAGGATCAGAGGGATCAAAAACTGCTAATTCGTATAAAGCCATTGAGCCAGCCCAACCAGAAACTAGAGCTGTGTGCATTATATGCACCGCAAGCAATCGACCCGGATCATTCAATACGACAGTATGAACACGATACCAAGGCAAACCCATGGAAATACCCCTTTAGCAAAGAAAATAGACACGATGTCGCTTTATTTTATCGCATTGAAAAAGACTATCCATATCCTATGTACCTAACCCTTCTAGGGGATTCTGTGTCAGAAAGCGCGAATATTTATTTCATTCCATTAAAAATAAGAAGCCAATTCTGTTCATAAGAAGAAAGAGAAGCAGATCTATTCTATACTCGATAAGTGCCAATATGCAATGGGTAACTTGGCCAATTTGGAAAAAACGAAGAATAGATCGCTACCCCTCTTTGTTTAGCATTCGAATCACCCATTCCTTTTTCTTTATTCAATCTGTCTTACATTCCTTATATGTATAACCTTTCAATCTACGTATTAATAGAATCTATAGTATTCATATAGAATAAGAATAAAAATTAAGATAATAAACTGCGGATTCTTTCTTTCTGTTCCATTCTTACGTTTCCATATTAAAGTGTGGTTTTCTTACTTAAATTTAATAATATTAATCTGATATGCCCATTGGTGTTCCAAAAGTACCTTACCGGATTCCTGGAGATGAAGAAGCGACTTGGGTTGACTTATACAATGTTATGTATCGAGAAAGGACACTTTTTCGATCAAGAGATTCGTTGCGAGATCACGAATCATATTACAGGTCTCATGGTATATCTGAGTATAGAAGATGGAATTAGTGATATATTTTTGTTTATAAACTCCCCAGGCGGGTGGCTAATCTCAGGAATGGCTATTTTTGATACGATGCAAACGGTGACACCAGATATATATACAATATGCCTCGGAATAGCCGCCTCCACGGCGTCCTTCATTCTGCTTGGAGGAGAACCCACCAAGCGTATAGCATTCCCTCACGCGAGGATTATGCTTCACCAACCTGCTAGTGCTTATTATCGGGCAAGGACACCAGAGTTTTTACTAGAAGTAGAAGAGTTACACAAAGTTCGCGAAATGATCACAAGGGTTTATGCAGTAAGAACAGGCAAGCCTTTTTGGGTTGTATCCGAAGACATGGAAAGGGATGTTTTTATGTCAGCAGACGAAGCCAAAGCTTATGGACTTGTCGATATTGTAGGGGATGAAATGATTGACAAGCACTGCGATACTGATCTAGTGTGGTTTCCAGAAATGTTTAAGGATTGGTAGTGTCCGGATTTCTTGTAAAGTTATTTCACAGCTAAATTCGTGTTTTCCTTGATTTAATAGAAAATAGAAAGACTTCATGATGAGCAATCATCAGGTTAAGATGGATCTAAACCAATCCATTTTTTTCTATAGACATACAACATGCCGACGGTTAAACAACTTATTAGAAACGCAAGACAGCCAATACGAAATGCTCAAAAAACGGCCGCGCTTAAAGGATGCCCTCAGCGTCGAGGAACATGTGCTAGGGTGTATGTGCGACTCGTTCAGATCATGACTTCAAACAAATATAAAAAAAATTGAAGTATCCATGATTAGTACCAATGAATAGGATATAGCTTCTCTATCCTAGATTTCTATGGTATATGGAATTTATGGTTTCCTTTGGTGCAAATCCAATTATCTAAATTGGAAATAAGAAGCAATTCTCCCATTGGTAGCAAATGGTTATCCATTAAGCGGAGGAAATAGTAATAAAAAGAAATAGGCTTATGCTCCTTTATCTTAAAACAACGGACTAACAGGGTCAGCTACTTAGCCAACTTTCATAATTAAATACCATCACTGTATGGATAACTCTTATTGTGAAAAGAGCTATTTACACTATAATGGATAGGTAGAGCCAAAGAATGTGGACTATACAAGTTCGCAATACCTTTTGATGAAAGAAAGGGCTCCGGTGTATAGAGAGGGCCTCACCGTTTAAAAGGGAACCATAGAAACGATGGAACCCACTATTTTTTTAGTATTATTAGAATGAATTCGTTATTTCGTATAGAAATAACTGAACGAAGTGGAATAAAAAATCATGGTTGGGAAGGTTACTATAGCAAAAGCCATTGGAATTAATATTTTATATATCGGAATAATTAGTTTTGTTATTAACGAGAAAAGGGTGGCTAAAAGAAGAGAAATCATTAGTTATTCATTAAGGTTAATTTGATTCAATGACCAGAGTTCCGCGAGGATATATAGCCGGAGACGACGAACAAAAATGCGTTCATTTGCCTCAAACTTTAGAGGGGCTCATTTAAGACTTAATCAAATGATTACCCAACAGGTAAAAAGAGCTTTTGTTTCCTCTCATCGAGATAGAGGTAGGCAAAAGAGGGATTTTCGTCGTTTGTGGATCACTCGGATAAACGCAGCAACACGGGTATATAAAGTATTCGATAGTTATAGTAAATTAATACACAACCTGTACAAGAAGAAATTGATTCTTAATCGTAAAATGCTTGCACAAGTAGCTGTATCAAATCCAAATAATCTTTACACGATTTCCAATAAAATAAAGATCATCAATTAAAGGTATAAATAAAGTAATATACTGGAATAATAGAAGATGAATTCCCAGAGAGGGAACTCCGGGAAGATACAACAACTTAAGATTAAGTGGTAGGAATCAACGAGCTGGATTACTTTCTTTATAATATATATAGGCCGGGCCCTTTCGAATTCGAATAAAACATCAATAATCGGAACTTAAGTTCCGGTTGTTGTTTCTTAAATTTTGGTTGTTGTTTCTTAAGTTTCGATTGGAATTGTACTTTTGCGTTAATTGAGGAATATGTCTATTTTTTCTGGGTCTAGAACCTGTAATTATTGAAATTGACTGGGCTTGAAATTGCTTTTCGTTCTCATAGTTACGAAACGGTAAGAAAGATAAAATACGAGCCTGTTTTATAGCAAGAGTAATTAATCGTTGTTGTTTCAAGGTTAATCTATTTATTCGTCTCGATAATATTTTTCCTTCTTCACTAATAATCTATTAATTAAACTCATGTTTCTATATCAATTCGATCTCCCGGGCCAATCCGGGGACGCCTACGAAAAGGTTGTTTAGATTTACGAAAAGGTTGCTTGAATTTACGAAAATTTGCTTGGATTTACGAAAGGGTTGCTTGGATTTATTAAAAGTTTGCTTGGATTTACTAAAGGGTTGCTTTGATTTAAGAAAAGGTTGTTTAGATGTATACATGATTTATTCCTTATTTAAAATTTGAAAATTTGAAAATTCACTTCTTTATTTTATTAATTTAGGATCCAGAAGAAGTAGTTTTTCTTTGATCCATATCTTATTTGATTCATATTATAGTATATGAATACCCTCTATACATATGAAATAATATCTACCGGAAATCAGATGAGTTGATTTGTATTTTGTATTCTATACTATGTTTTCTTTATATATTAAATATGAAGTTCTTACTCTTTCTGTTGTTTGGAAAGATCGAACACACGATGTTCCTATTTCTTTATTTCATGATGAGTCGTATGCTTGCGACAATAACGACAAAAATTTTTGAATTCTAATTGTCCGGGTGTATTGTGGCGATTCTTTTGAGTACTATATCTAGAAATCCCCGTCGATTCCTCATTGGCACCTTTTCGAACACAACTAATGCATTCCAAAATAACTCTGATTCTAACATCTTTTCCCTTGGCCATGAACCTCCTTTTGTTTTCGGATTGACTTAACTTAATTCTTCTACTTATTCTTTTATTCTTCTATTTTGAATCCGAAGAAGAAGAATAAAATTCATTAGAATAATTTTTTTATTCTTAAATTAAGTAATAAAAAATAGAGAAATAATTAAAGAATACAATCCTTGTCGAATTAGCAAAGATTTTGGTTCGAAATCCTTTCATTTAATTAGCCAGCCCCGCCTTTTCTATGCTCTGATTTCTGAGGTCTTATTTAGCTTGGGTACCCCTTTAAATTGAATTTCTATTTTCAAAAATGGGGTTTACCAAATTTTTAATGACTCTGAGGTTCAATCCAATCCATCTTTTCTTTCTTTTTCCTTCCGATACTAAAAAAAGATTGAAAAGGATCAAATTTTGTCATATCACGAAGAAATCTATCCCTCCCATAGCAATAACTAGAATTAAAAAAAAGGGAATGACAAAGCATTTGGGAATAAACGATTAATTTCTATCAATAAACCTGCTAAAGCACCAAACCATAGAGTACTTAGCACGGGTGCTACAGAGAGATATGTTTTTATATCCCGCATTGAAAATCCTCCTTCCTTGTTGGAATACATATATGATCATAAACTCTTGCCCAAGATTGTTATGCTATATATAAAATGAACCATATTGACGAAATTTTCCTATCCCTAAAAAAGAAAAAGATGACCCCTTCTTCCTATATATTAGCAAGGAAAAGTAATCCTTCCTTTATAGGCGAAATTATATTGGATTTTATATGTATATAATTCCTTAATTATATGAGACCAAAAAGAAGAAATGACACGAGGGTTCTATATATAGATAGAGAAAGAAAGAAGAAGAAAATAGAAAGAAGAAGAAAATTATGATGTGGAAAAGAAGACAGGAATTGAGTACAATGGCATTGTACAACAATTTAATTTGGAAAAGGGATGTAGCGCAGCTTGGTAGCGCGTTTGTTTTGGGTACAAAATGTCACAGGTTCAAATCCTGTCATCCCTACCTATTACTTCTTTCTTCTTTATAGGCAGTAGCGACGAGATCAATTAAAGTAAAGTGGGTATAACTTGAATTTGTGGAGACTATACGTACGTGAGATACATTAGGAATAGAAAAATATTTTCTTTTTGAATGAATGAAAGTGCTCTTAGTTCAGTTCGGTAGAACGCGGGTCTCCAAAACCCGATGTCGTAGGTTCGAATCCTGCAGAGCGTGATTCCATCTATTTTATGTCGAAGCAGAGTAAAATAACTTAACAAAATTGAATTGTAACTCCAATTTCAATTTGACCTCCTCCCTGGTCTGGAGGAGGTCAATAAAAAAAATGACTCAATCAAAGATCCAACTGATCCCCACGCCTGTATTGCAAATACGCAGTCACGAATAATCCCGCTAAAGTAATAGGAATTAGGCCTAAGACGATTCCAAATAGAAAAACTTCAATCATTTCGATTTGTTCGAGGGGATAAAGAAAGAGGTACGATCTATCCCTAAATAGTACTCTAAATTATCCACGAATCTCAATGACCAAGAAAAGAATTCCTAATTAGTCTGGAAAAGAGTCGTAGAATGCCAGGAATCCCAAAGAAAGATTTTTCTTTTCTGAATTATAATTATTCAGTCAATGCAAATAAGGCGTATCTTGTTCAAGCCAATAAATAGAGCTGGGGTTATAGTTAAAGCAGCCAGTAGAAAACCAAAATAACTAGTTAAAGTAAGCATGAAAGAGTTAAATTCCATTTTTTTACTACACTACATATGTTGGTAAAGCATTTACCTAAGTTATGGAAAATTCATAATTCATCAGTTATTTTAGATAATACTAAAAACAAGGTAGAGTAAGATACAGAAGTGTAAAAGAAAGTGGATTCATCAGATGATACATGAGTCCCTAATTCCGAATCAAGAGATTTGTTGTGGAATTTGTCAATTGAGTAAATTAATAATATTAAGAACTAGATCATCTAACCCCATTGAATTTCATTTTTTCATTCAATTTTCAGGGAAATTTTTGAATAAGAGATAAATAAACAATTCAATTTGAAAAAAAACTTCTTTCTATTTTGGATAATTTCTTTTTCAATAGGACCCTCTTTTTGGAGTGAACGATCGAATATTCCCCTATTCCTTCTTATTTTAACTGATTGTATTCCATATGGAATAAGAGGAGAACAAAAGCATTCCACGACCTGCCAAGGGGCTGTTAAAAAAACTCTTCCTTGAATTTACTTTATTTTTATATCTTTTTCGAACTCCAACCAAAGTAGATTCGAAGACGAGTCACTTCAATTATCCTTTTAAGTTCTATTCTATCTTCTGCCTTTCCCTATTTCATCTCGTAAAGTTCTGCGCTCGCAGTTTGGTCAGGAAAGTTAGACCTAATCCAACAAACAATACAAGGATGAATTACGAATTATGAAAGGATAGATTTCACATATACTTGTCCTTGTATTGTGTCAGTATGAGAATATCCTTCCTAAATTATTTATCCAAACCTATTGATCATTAACTTAGATTTTCCCAAGATTTTGGCTGCTATTCCGAATTACTCTATTATTCCGAAGCCAATGAAAAGTAAGTAGAACCTACAAAAATGGGGTTTTCTATTGATGCCTTGAATAACATATAGCTTACAAGGATGAAATATCAGTAATTTTCTATTTACTGGTCGATCCCATCTTTTACGGAATCAATTCCTTTTTTGAATGTACAAAAATTTTGGGAGTTCAGCATGTCTGGAAGCACGGGAGAATGTTCTTTTGCTGATATTATTACCAGTATTCGATACTGGGTTATTCATAGCATTACTATACCTTCCCTATTCATTGCGGGTTGGTTATTTGTCAGTACGGGTTTAGCTTATGACGTGTTTGGAAGTCCTAGGCCAAACGAGTATTTCACGGAAAGCCGACAAGGAATTCCGTTAATAACCGACCGTTTTGATTCTTTAGAACAACTCGATGAATTTAGTAGATGCTTTTAGGAGGCCCTCAATGACCATAGATCGAACCTATCCTATTTTTACAGTGCGATGGCTGGCTATTCACGGACTAGCTGTACCTACTGGTTTTTTCTTGGGATCAATATCAGCAATGCAGTTCATCCAACGATAAAACAAATTCCAACTATAGAACTATGACACAATCAAACCCGAATGAACAAAATGTTGAATTGAATCGTACCAGTCTATACTGGGGTTTATTACTCATTTTTGTACTTGCTGTTTTAATTTCCAATTACTTCTTCAATTGAGAGAAAGAAAGAGACTAATAAGAATTCTCTTATCCCATTTGGAAGGATACCATCCTTATAACTACCCATGACTGTTTTTGTCTCTAGCATGACCAATTGATAAAATGTGGAGGAAAGTAGGGGAAATGGCCGATACTACTGGAAGAATTCCTCTTTGGCTGATAGGTACTGTAGCTGGTATTGCTGTGATTGGTTTGGTAGGTGTTTTCTTTTATGGTTCATATTCTAGATTGGGTTCATCTCTATAGTAATCGGAGGGACCAGATTGTAAACATGAAAAAGTAGGAGCTTAGCGGGTCCTTACCCCCCTTTATCTGATTAGAGCGGAAAGGACCCGCGGAATTTTTACTCTTATAACGCGAATTGAATCTATTCGATTCACTCTTATGAAGCAACATGAAAAAGAGATCACTCGAGGATCCAATATCTTATTCCACGAAGGAAGTATCCTGAAAATCCTTGATTTAGTTTCGACTAATAAACTAATAAAACCTTAATCAAAACTATTCAACTATTCAACTAGTTCCCGGTAAGAAATATAGTAAATTTGAAGTTGAACTTAATTAAACAAGCCAAGCAATTTGCTCACAATCACAAGAAATTTTTCCCCCGCCATATTTTCTTCCCCTCTGTTTGTCCACTACCTCGGCTAAACCTAAGCAAAAGAAAAAGAGGTCCAAGAGACAGACCCGAATAAAGAAGAAATAGTAATCTTTGACAAATTAGGAAGAAAAAGGATTCTTATTTTGACAAGAAGAATCGGCACAAGAAAAAGGCTTTTTCTTGTGCCGAATAGACGATTAAGAAGACCTGCAATCCCTCCGAAAAGGAAGAAATTTTAATTTTATTGTTCTCGCCTTTGCCTTGGATTCTCTTCTTTTACATGGGATATAAATAAGGAATTCCAGACATCTCATAAACAAAAAGCAGTCTAAACAAAAAAAGGATTTCCAAAATAGATCATAGATAATTCTAGCAATTGCCAATAAATCGAGGCTTTTTACCAACTTGATGGTAAGAAATCCCGGGACCTAGAAATGCATTTCGTACAATTGAACCTTTTCAAACTGTTTCTTTTTGAGAACCAAAAAAACTTGTGCCAAAATAACGGATGCGAAGAAGAACAAAAGGCCTTGGACACGTAATGGATCCTGAAGCATGATTTCTGCGTCCCCCTGACCAAAACCTCCCACATTAGGATTGCTTGTTAATGGTTGATCAAGCTTGATGGATTCCCCCTCTGAAACAAGAAGTTCTAGTCCGGGAGGTATAATAACAATCACTTGGCGTCCATCTGCTGCATCAACTATGGATATTTCATACCCCCCCTTTTCTTTACGTAGTATTTTTCTTACTATACCTGTTGATGTAGCATTATAGACTGTATTGTTACTCTTGCTACCATCAGGATAGATCTGTCCTCTTCCTCGGTTTCCCCCTACATATATGGGATATTTTAAGAAATGAGCATCTTTCTTCGTAGCAGGATCAGGGGAAAGAATGGGAAAGACAATTTCACTATATTTCTTACCGGGAACAGGGCCTATCACAAGAATGTTTTTTTTATCGGGACGATAACTCTGAAAAGCAAGATTTCCTATCTTTTCCTTTAACTCAGGGGAAATACGATCGGGCAGCGCTAATTCGAATCCCTCGGGCAAAATAAGAACAACACCTACATTCAACCATCCCTTTTTCCATTAGCAAGAACTTGTTTCAATTGCATATCATAAGGAATTCGAAGAACTGCTTCAAATACAGTATCGGGAAGCACAGCTTGGGGAACTTCAATATCGACGGGCTTGCTAGCTAAATGGCAATTGGCACATACAATTCGTCCAGTTGCTTCTCGTGGGTTTTCATAACCCTGCTGCACAAAAATGGGATATGCATTTGAAATAGATGTCCGAGTTATTACGTATATCATGATCGATACAGAAATCGATCGAGTTATCTGTTCCTTTACCCAAGAAAAAGTATTTCTATTTTCCATGTCCAATCGCAGATCCCAGAATTTCTACAATAAATTAGATAGGTATCTAATCTAATCTAGTTCCCTATACATGAATCTGTTGTCATTCTACTGCAACAGTTGTACTGCAATGATGAATACCTTAAAGTAGGTATAAATAGAAAGAATTTTGCTAAAATGGAAAAGGGCTTTCTTTCTAAAAAAATATGCTTGCTAATTTGATTAATATTAATATCGGGAGATCAAATGAATTTATGCTTCACTAATTGAATGATAAATGACTACAAGCGAAGGAGATAGACGATTTAAACAAAAAAAGACCCAAAATTTCAAACATGTATCTAGAATTACTGGAAAACTACAAACAAAAATAGTGAAAATAAGCTCGTTAGGAGCCCATCCAAAATCGTTGTAGACCCAACGAATTACTAGTTCCCAACCACGGGTGGAGTGAAATCCAACAAAAAAATCAGTAACTAAAAGAATAAAAAAAACTTTTATTGAGTCATTTAAATTATAGAAGAATTCCTGAACCCAAGAATTCAAAATGACAAGTTCCTCTTTACCCAGAAAAAAAGAACCACTTAGAATAGCCAAACAGATTATATTTTTCGAGAAATGCAAAATGGTATGGAGATGATCCTCATTATTTATTTTGACCCATTGTATTATTTCCTTGTGTATTCCTGTAGGAGGTTTTTGTACATGTGTCTTTAGTTTCCCTTTTATCATCTCGTCCAAGAGAGAAAGTTCTTCTAATTCTATGAATCTTTCTAGAATCCTTTTCTCTTGAATATCAGTTAAGAGAGTTTCGGATTGCCTGGTATTCCACCAATTCTTAATCCAAAGTTCCAAACGTTTGTTAAATGAGGAAGAGACCCCCAAGGAAAAAGTACAATAAATACAAGATATAGTAAAGAAGGCAATGCTTTATTTTTTTTCATTTTTGATCCGTAAATGGAGTTGTTAATGAATATGCTTCATTCGCTGACTCTATTCCATTCCCTGACTCTATATGATGATATTTCTATTTCATGATATTTCTATTTCTTTGAAGCAAAAACTATATAGGTTTGATACCCTGTATCTATTCTTCTTTTTTGTATATTAGTTAGTAGTGGAATTTCAGTGCATTGGGTTCTTTCTTAGATCTAGATGGTATGAAATAGTGAAATAGAATAAAAAAAGCCCTTTCGGATGAAAAAAGAAGAATAGTATGCAATATATCTCACTTGGATAAAAAAAATTAAAAGCAAATTTCTCTTATCCTCGTTTGTTCCTTCCTTTAGATAAATACTTCAAAATCCCCTTACAATAACAAATCCAATTTACAAGGGACTTCCTCCCCGTGTTGAGAAAACTTTTCTTCGTCCAATTCTTCTTTTCTTCATTCAACTCAGTTCAAAAAAGATACCTCAAAATACTTCAATTGGTACGCGCAAGAAATAGGCCAATTCGGCAGCTTTTTGTTCAATTTCTCGTGGAGTAAAAAATTTATCATCAGTACGAGTCAAGGGAATGATCCCCTGGCCCCGGATTTCCATATAAAGAATACGACGAGGATAAATACCCTCTTTAACCTGAATTCTAATTGATTGGATATCCCGCATAAGGAATCGAAGGAAGACGCGACGTTTTATTCCAGGGAATCCCCAACGAAAAATGCACACTATTCCCTCTTTTCTATCGAATCGGTCATAACCACTACCTACATTCCACAAAATAGTACACCACAAGTAGGAGCTAATGAATAGGCCTGCGATTCCGTAGAAAGACATCACGACCCCCTGCGGAAAAAAAAGAATTTCTTGAGATGGAAGTATAGATATAATATTCTTACCAAGATAACTGGAAATCCCAACCGATAAGAATCCTAGTGAACCTAGAAAAAGCATACAGGCCCAGAAAAAATTACCCCTTTTTCGAGAACCTTTTAGAAGTTCTACCCATATGTGTTCTGATCGCCAATTCATATTAGATATACTAAATCCAGCAGCGGTCGATTGAAATTGAGAGAATAAGCTAAATAATTTTGACTTTACTTTTTTTGATTCTGAAATCGCCTTCAGCAACTAGTACTCCTGTGAAATAATAGGTTAGATACATTGACTTTCTATTCAAAAAATATTCGTTGATTCAATTAAAATAAATAAAATAAAACTCGCTATACCTGGCTCTGCATATTCATGCATTTATGCTCGTAGCCTATATCCGCATCCATAACCGTTTTTCATTTGTGTGTAGAAAGTGTGTGTAGAAAAAGCCACATACCCTACCATATTATATTACTTACACTAAAAAATACAATACAATAGTCAATATTCCTTATAATAGATATACTTAATTATATCATAAGAATCTTAAGATATTTTTCGACTAGATAGAAATAGTAAATTTGAATTGAGACACCTATTCCATGACGGATTTAAACTTACCTTCTATTTTCGTGCCTTTAGTAGGCTTAGTATTTCCGGCAATTGCAATGACTTCTTTATTTCTTTATGTGCAAAAAAATAAGATTGTCTAGTATTTTTTAGTGTATGTAATATAATATGGTAGGGTATGTGGCTTTTTCTACACACACTTTCTACACACAAATGAAAAACGGTTATGGATGCGGATATAGGCTACGAGCATAAATGCATGAATATGCAGAGCCAGGTATAGCGAGTTTTATTTTATTTATTTTAATTGAATCAACGAATATTTTTTGAATAGAAAGTCAATGTATCTAACCTATTATTTCACAGGAGTACTAGTTGCTGAAGGCGATTTCAGAATCAAAAAAAGTAAAGTCAAAATTATTTAGCTTATTCTCTCAATTTCAATCGACCGCTGCTGGATTTAGTATATCTAATATGAATTGGCGATCAGAACACATATGGGTAGAACTTCTAAAAGGTTCTCGAAAAAGGGGTAATTTTTTCTGGGCCTGTATTCTTTTTCTAGGTTCACTAGGATTCTTATCGGTTTGGATTTCCAGTTATCTTGGTAAGAATATTATATCTATACTTCCATCTCAAGAAATTCTTTTTTTTCCGCAGGGGGTCGTGATGTCTTTCTACGGAATCGCAGGCCTATTCATTAGCTCCTACTTGTGGTGTACTATTTTGTGGAATGTAGGTAGTGGTTATGACCGATTCGATAGAAAAGAGGGAATAGTGTGCATTTTTCGTTGGGGATTCCCTGGAATAAAACGTCGCGTCTTCCTTCGATTCCTTATGCGGGATATCCAATCAATTAGAATTCAGGTTAAAGAGGGTCTTTATCCTCGTCGTATTCTTTATATGGAAATCCGGGGCCAGGGGATCATTCCCTTGACTCGTACTGATGATAAATTTTTTACTCCACGAGAAATTGAACAAAAAGCTGCCGAATTGGCCTATTTCTTGCGCGTACCAATTGAAGTATTTTTTTTGAACTGAGTTGAATGAAGAAAAGAAGAATTGGAAGAAGAAAAGTTTTCTCAACACGGGGAGGAAGTCCCTTCTAAATTGGATTTGTTATTGTAAGGGGATTTTTAAGTATTTATCTAAAGGAAGGAACAAACGAGGATAAGAGAAATTTGCTTTTAATTTTTTTTTATCCAAGTGAGATATATCGCATACTATTCTTCCTTTTTCATCCGAAAGGGCTTTTTTTTTATTCTATTTCACTATTTCATTCCATCTAGATCTAAGAAAGAACCCAATGCACTGAAATTCCACTAATAACTAATATACAAAAAAGAAGAATAGATACAGGGTATCAAACCTATAGAGATTTTGCTTCAAAGAAATAGAAATATCATCATATAGAGTCAGGGAATGGAATAGAGTCAGCGAATGAAGCATATTCATTAACAACTCCATTTACAGATCAAAAATGAAAAAAAAGAAAGCATTGCCTTCTTTACTATATCTTGTATTTATCGTACTTTTGCCTTGGGGGGTCTCTTCCTCATTTAACAAATGTCTGGAACTTTGGATTAAGAATTGGTGGAATACCAGGCAATCCGAAACTCTCTTAACTGATATTCAAGAGAAAAGGATTCTAGAAAGATTCATAGAATTAGAAGAACTTTCTCTCTTGGACGAGATGATAAAAGGGAAACTAAAGACCCAAAATTTCAAACATGTATCTAGAATTACTGGAAAACTACAAACAAAAATAGTGAAAATAAGCTCGTTAGGAGCCCATCCAAAATCGTTGTAGACCCAACGAATTACTAGTTCCCAACCACGGGTGGAGTGAAATCCAACAAAAAAATCAGTAACTAAAAGAATAAAAAAAGCTTTTATTGAGTCATTTAAATTATAGAAGAATTCCTGAACCCAAGAATTCAAAATGACAAGTTCCTCTTTACCCAGAAAAAAAGAACCACTTAGAATAGCCAAACAGATTATATTTGTCGAGAAATGCAAAATGGTATGGAGATGATCCTCATTATTTATTTTGACCCATTGTATTATTTCCTTGTGTATTCCTGTAGGAGGTTTTTGTACATGTGTCTTTAGTTTCCCTTTTATCATCTCGTCCAAGAGAGAAAGTTCTTCTAATTCTATGAATCTTTCTAGAATCCTTTTCTCTTGAATATCAGTTAAGAGAGTTTCGGATTGCCTGGTATTCCACCAATACTTAATCCAAAGTTCCAGACATTTGTTAAATGAGGAAGAGACCCCCCAAGGCAAAAGTACGATAAATACAAGATATAGTAAAGAAGGCAATGCTTTCTTTTTTTTCATTTTTGATCTGTAAATGGAGTTGTTAATGAATATGCTTCATTCGCTGACTCTATTCCATTCCCTGACTCTATATGATGATATTTCTATTTCATGATATTTCTATTTCTTTGAAGCAAAAACTCTATAGGTTTGATACCCTGTATCTATTCTTCTTTTTTGTATATTAGTTATTAGTGGAATTTCAGTGCATTGGGTTCTTTCTTAGATCTAGATGGAATGAAATAGTGAAATAGAATAAAAAAAAAGCCCTTTCGGATGAAAAAGGAAGAATAGTATGCGATATATCTCAATTGGATAAAAAAAAATTAAAAGCAAATTTCTCTTATCCTCGTTTGTTCCTTCCTTTAGATAAATACTTAAAAATCCCCTTACAATAACAAATCCAATTTAGAAGGGACTTCCTCCCCGTGTTGAGAAAACTTTTCTTCTTCCAATTCTTCTTTTCTTCATTCAACTCAGTTCAAAAAAGATACCTCAAAATACTTCAATTGGTACGCGCAAGAAATAGGCCAATTCGGCAGCTTTTTGTTCAATTTCTCGTGGAGTAAAAAATTTATCATCAGTACGAGTCAAGGGAATGATCCCCTGGCCCCGGATTTCCATATAAAGAATACGACGAGGATAAAGACCCTCTTTAACCTGAATTCTAATTGATTGGATATCCCGCATAAAGAATCGAAGGAAGACGCGACGTTTTATTCCAGGGAATCCCCAACGAAAAATGCACACTATTCCCTCTTTTCTATCGAATCGGTCATAACCACTACCTACATTCCACAAAATAGTACACCACAAGTAGGAGCTAATGAATAGGCCTGCGATTCCGTAGAAAGACATCACGACCCCCTGCGGAAAAAAAAGAATTTCTTGAGATGGAAGTATAGATATAATATTCTTACCAAGATAACTGGAAATCCCAACCGATAAGAATCCTAGTGAACCTAGAAAAAGAATACAGGCCCAGAAAAAATTACCCCTTTTTCGAGAACCTTTTAGAAGTTCTACCCATATGTGTTCTGATCGCCAATTCATATTAGATATACTAAATCCAGCAGCGGTCGATTGAAATTGAGAGAATAAGCTAAATAATTTTGACTTTACTTTTTTTTATTCTGAAATCGCCTTCAGCAACTAGTACTCCTGTGAAATAATAGGTTAGATACATTGACTTTCTATTCAAAAAATATTCGTTGATTCAATTAAAATAAATAAAATAAAACTCGCTATACCTGGCTCTGCATATTCATGCATTTATGCTCGTAGCCTGTATACGCATCCATAACCGTTTTTCATTTGTGTTAGAAAGTGTGTGTAGAAAAAGCCACATACCCTACCATATTATATTACTTACACTAAAAAATACTAGACAATCTTATTTTTTTGCACATAAAGAAATAAAGAAGTCATTGCAATTGCCGGAAATACTAAGCCTACTAAAGGCACGAAAATAGAAGGTAAGTTTAAATCCGTCATGGAATAGGTGTCTCAATTCAAATTTACTATTTCTATCTAGTCAAAAAATATCTTAAGATTCTTATGATATAATTAAGTATATCTATTATAAGGAATATTGACTATTGTATTGTATTTTTTATTTTTAGTTTGAAAAATATTCTGTAAAAAAAATGAAAGGATAATAAGAAAATTCCAAAAAAGGAGAACTAATTAAAAAGAATTTATTTTGATTTTCCCATCCTCATGGCCTTTCTATCTTTCTAATCTAATTTGAAATTGGATTCAAAAGAAAGCGGTTAGAATTTACTTCCTGCATACATACTTCTCTAGAAGCGCATACAATTGATAATACTATATTTTATTATTTTATTTGTATTTCTTTATTGTATTATACCTTAATATATATATTCTAGATATATAGAATAGACGAATCTCGATTTGTCAAGTCTCATGATCATATCATGATCTATTTTTATTCGGCTCAATCTTTTTTAGAAAAAAAAAGATTGAGCCGAGTTTAATTGCATCAATTAGAAGAATAAAGAAGAATTACTGCATTTCATAACTGATTTTTTTCTCTTTTTATTTCGTTTCTTTTTTATTTATACCTTCTTTATCTTTAGTTTTATCTAGTTAATCAATAGTATCTACCGGCTCGAACTCGAATTTGATCGCCTTCCATACTTCACAAGCTGCGGCTAGTTCAGGACTCCATTTGCAAGCTGCTCGGATAATTTCATTACCTTCGCGAGCAAGATCATGCCCTTCGTTACGAGCTTGTACACAGGTTCCAAAGCCACTCGATTAGTTGCTGCACCAGGTGCATTTCCCCAAGGATGTCCTAAAGTTCCTCCACCAAATTGTAATACATAATCGTCCCCAAAGATTTCGGTCAGAGCTGGCATATGCCAAACATGAATACCACCTGAAGCTACCGGTATAACACCTGGCATGGATACCCAGTCCTGAGTGAAAAAGATACCGCGAGCACGATCTTTTTCAATAAAATCATCGCGCAATAAATCAACAAAACCTAAAGTCATTTCGCGTTCCCCTTCTAACTTACCTACTACTGTACCAGAGTGGATATGATCTCCCCCAGACATATGCAATGCTTTAGCTAATACACGGAAATGCATACCATGATTTTTCTGTCTATCAATAAATGCATGCATTGCACGGTGAATGTGAAGAAGTAGGCCATTGTCGCGGCAATAATGAGCGAAAGTAGTATTTGCGGTGAATCCCCCAGTTAAGTAGTCATGCATTACAATAGGAACCCCTAATTCTCTTGCAAATACAGCTCTCTTAATCATTTCTTCACATGTACCCGCAGTCGCATTCAAGTAATGCCCCTTGATTTCACCGGTTTCGGCCTGTGATTTATAAATAGCTTTGGCACAAAAGACAAAACGGTCTCTCCAGCGCATAAATGGTTGTGAGTTTACGTTTTCATCATCTTTGGTAAAATCAAGTCCACCACGTAGACACTCATAACACGCTCTACCATAATTTTTTGCGGATAATCCCAATTTTGGTTTAATAGTACATCCCAATAAAGGACGACCATACTTGTTCAACTTATCTCTTTCAACTTGGATACCATGAGGCGGGCCTTGGAAAGTTTTTGAATAAGTAGGGGGAATTCGTAGATCCTCCAAACGTAGAGCACGTAGGGCTTTGAAACCAAATACGTTACCTACAATGGAAGTAAACATGTTAGTAACGGAAGCCTCTTCAAATAGGTCTAATGGATAAGCTACATAACAGATCCATTGGTTGTCTTCCCCAGCAACAGGCTCGATGTGATAGCATCGTCCTTTATAACGATAAAGACTGGTAAGTCCATCAGTCCAAACAGTTGTCCATGTACCAGTAGAAGATTCGGCAGCTACTGCAGCCCCTACTTCTTCGGGCGGAACCCCAGGCTGAGGACTTACTCGGAATGCTGCCGAGATATCAGTATCCTTAGTTTCATACTCTGGGGTGTAGTAAGTCAATTTATAATCTTCAACACCAGCTTGAAATCCAACACTTGCTTTAGTTTCTGTTTGTGGTGACATAAGTCCCTCCCTATAACTCTTGAATTAAGAATTCTCACAATAACAGGGTCTACTCGATGTTAATTAGGCGTAAATGAAACTTTAGAAAAAATCTCGTAAAACAAAAAAAGGATATTCAATTAATATAATATCAACTCATTAAAGAAAATTGAGGGCATGCTTAGGTTAATGAATATGTTTCATTCATATATAATGCGTACACCCTGTGTATGTTCTATCCTATAGGAATTCCACTATAGGAATTCGATAGGAATTGAGTTGTTGTTATGGTAAGTTAACACGGTTCGTTATTAAACCATGGATTTGATTTACCAAATCCATAATTATTGTATACTCTTTGATAGATATAGCGCAACCCAAATTAATTCCTAATCCTTATATTACAAGTTCTTAATAGTTCTCTTTTCTTATTTTGAATGCAAATACCTAACTAAATACTAATAAAATTCTTTGTTGACAGCAATCTATGCTTCACAGTAGTATATATTTTGTATATCGAAGTCCTAGATAGGAAAGTAGAGTAGGCACAGATCCTCCACAAAAGGCAAAATGTATGTATATGAAAAAAAGATTGATTGAACTTTCCAACGGACTCATTCCATGAGTAAACGGTTGCATGGGGCAATGAAATCAAGTCCTGGTCCCCTTTTCTCTCTTATAGAATTAACTAATTCATTTCCTTTTTACTTTTGGATTTTTTTTGATTTGATTTGGCATTATTCAACAATAAAAAAAGAAAAATTTCGACAAATTCCTTTTTTTAATTATGTGATAATTATGAGAACCAATCCTACTACTTCTCCTCCCGGGGTTTCCACAATTGAAGAAAAAAGTACAGGTCATATCGATCAAATTATTGGACCCGTGCTGGATGTCACTTTTCCCCAGGCAAGTTACCTTATATTTATAACGCTTTGGTAGTCCAGAGTAGAGACACTGCCGATAAGCAAATTAATGTGACTTGTGAGGTACAACAATTATTAGGAAATAATCGAGTTAGAGCTGTAGCTATGAGTGCTACGGACGGGTTGATGAGAGGAATGGAAGTGATTGACACGGGAGCTCCTCTCAGTGTTCTGGTCGGTGGAGCTACTCTCGGACGAATTTTCAACGTTCTTGGGGAGCCTGTTGTGACGCCCGGATAATTAAGCTACAGTAATCCCACGTTAACGATGCCACGTCACCCCGTTTACTGTTGATAAACTCTCGATAGTTCAGAACCGAAACAAATTCAAAATTTAAATAAAAGCAAATAATAAAAGTTTACAAATATTAAAACTAAAATGTTCAGAGTGAGCCAAATAGTCCATATTAAATATTGGTGAAGAAACCACACTTTTGTAAAGTATTTAACTGCACTATAGTAAGTAAAAACAGCAGCAAAACAATTATTTAAATGCTTTTAAATACTAAACAAATGTTAATCTAGTTTATATAATCACCAAACTTTTTGGAGTAGGTGGCCTATGTTATTATGCTAATTTAGGAGTAGGGGTTGTATTTTTGTAAACTGTTTTGCTAACTAAAATAAATAAAACAGAAAAGAAAAAAATAGAAAACAAAACAAAAGTGTAAAAGCACAGGCCACTGTGCACTGGGCCAAGTGCACAGTGCCTGGCCCGAGCCTCGGCCCACTCCAGCTGGTCCGGCCCAACCCCTCCCCGGGTCGTCTTCCCCCCCTGTTCCCCCGACCGGGGTCGCAACAGGGGCGAGCCCCGCCGGACCGCCTCGACGACGACTACCCGGAGAGGATAAGGCCGACCCCTCCCCTCGATGCCTCGACCTCCTCCCCACCTACCTCCACCAACTCCCCTCTCCATCTCGGCCGCTCTCTCTCTCTCTGGCCCCCCCTCGCCCGAGCGAGATCGCCGCCGAAGCCTCGCCGTAGGCGTGGCCCCGACCACCGTTCGTCGAGCCGCCGAGTCCCCGAGCTCCCTCTACATCGTCCTCGTCCACCCCACGCTTCAGGACGAGCTGGGGTGCCCTGCAGCGGCCGGGTCAAGCTTTTCCCCAACCTCGGTCGCCGCCGCCCGCCGCGATTCATTCCGCCTCCCCTCTGCGCTCCCGTTCACTCGAGGGCCTCCGTGTGCCGCGCCGTCAGCCTCCGCCCCCTCCTCCTTCCTCTGGTTCCTCCTCATACACCGTAGGTTGCTCGCGATGCCGCCGTCGCCATTGCCGCATGCGGCCACGTCCGCGAGCTCGTTGCGCTCACCCCGTCCATCTCCGAGCCGAGCCGTGGCCTCCGTCGAGTTGCCGGAGGTCCGTAGAGCCCGCTAGCGTCGTTTGTTAGCTAGAACGCAGTCGTAGCGTGGTTTTCGGAGATGCCCGTAGTCCGGCGCCGCCCGCGGTCGTCGTTGAGCTCCACTCCAACCACCCCCGCTCCTGCGATCACTCTAGATCTACGCGGGACGATCTACTCGTTCGAACGCCACCGAAAACGCGCGGAATGGTGCACTGTGCTGGAAATCCGAGCAACTCCGGCGAACTTCCGCCGCTGGAATGGTCGCCGGCGTGATTCCGGCGACGGCACCGACGTGGCACCTGCGTGGCACCGCCAGGGCCACTGACTGGTGGACCCAGGTCCCCCCTTGACTTGTTGACCGTGGTCAACGTGCTGACTGGGCGGCCCCCAGCCACTGACAGGTGGGCCCCGTCTGTTAATTAGGCTAATTAAACATTTTTATAAATAAAATTAACTTGTTAGATTAAACACTCATTGACATATGGGGCCCACCCCTCTAACTAGACTGTTAGTTTAGTTTAAATTACTGTTAGACAAACAGAGGCTGACATGTGGGCCCCCCTAGACCCACCTGTCTGGTTTGACTGGTCAGCCGACCTGTTGACCTGCTGACGTCAGCGTTACCTCATGCTCACGTCATAATTCATTTTTGCTAAATTCAAATAATTCCAGAAATTCAAATAATCTTTGAAAATTCATATCTTTTAAACCGTAACTCGGATGAAAATGTTTTCTACATGAAAGTTGCTCAGAACGACGAGACGAATCCGGATACGCAGTTCCTTTCGTCCACCCCACCTCCCTAGCCTATCAAACTCGCAACTTTCCCCCTCCGGTCCGTCTGTCCGAAACGCGAAACAGCGGGAATACTTTCCCGGATGTCCCCCCCTTCACCGGTACCACCTACTGTCGCGTTAGGACACACCTAACACTACTCATTGTCATGTCACGCATCGTCATGTTTATGTTTGCATTGTATTTACTGTTTCTTCCCCCTCTTCTCTCCGGTAGACTACGAGACCGACACTGCTGATGCCCAGTTCGACTACGGAGTTGACGACCCCTCCTACTTGCCAGAGCAACCACGCAAGCCCCCCCTGACCACCAGATATCGCCTATTCTTCTCTATACTGCTTGCATTAGAGTAGTGTAGCATGTTACTGCTTTCGGTTAATCCTATACTGATGCATAGCCTGTCATTGTTGCTACAGTTGTTACCATTACCTGCTATCCTACTGCTTAGTATAGGATGCTAGTGTTCCATCAGTGGCCCTACACTCTTGTCCGTCTGCCATGCTATACTACTGGGCCGTGATCACTTCGGGAGGTGATCACGGATATATACTTTATACATTATATACATGACACATGTGGAGACTAAAGTCGGGTCGGCTCGAGGAGTACCCGCAAGTGATTCTGATGAGGGGGCTGAAAGGACAGGTGGCCCCACCCCGGTAGAGGTGGGCCTGGGTTCCTGACGGCCCCCGACTGTTACTTTGTGGCGGAGCGACAGGGCAGGTTGAGACCGCCTAGGTGAGAGGTGGGCCTGGCCCTGGTCGGCATTCGCGGATACTTAACATGCTTAACGAGATCTTGGTATTTGATCTGAGTCTGGCCATTTGGTCTATACGCACTAACCATCTACGCGGGAGTAGTTATGGGTATCCCGGCGTCGTGGTATCAGCCGAAGCCTTCGTGACGTCAGCGACTGAGTGGCGCGCGCCGGATTGCACTGGAACGCCACTAGGCTAGGTCTGCTTCCGGCCGCGTACGCAACGTGCAGGTGTGCATTGGGCGATGGGCCCAGACCCCTACGCGCATAGGGTTAGACCGGCGTGCTGACCTCTCTGTTGTGCTTAGGTGGGGCTGCGACGCGTTGATCTTACGAGGCCGAGCATGACCCAGAAAAGTGTGTCCGGCCAAATGGGATCGAGCGTGTTGGGTTATGTGGTGCACCCCTGCAGGGAAGTTTATCTATTCGAATAGCCGTGTCCCTCGGTAAAAGGACGACCCGGAGTTGTACCTTGACCTTATGACAACTACAACTGGATACTGAATAAAATACACCCTTCCAAGTGCCAGATACAACCCGGTGATCGCTCTCTAACAGGGCGACGAGGAGGGGATCGCCGGGTAGGATTATGCTATGCGATGCTACTTGGAGGACTTCAATCTACTCTCTTCTACATGCTGCAAGATGGAGATGACCAGAAGCGTAGTCTTCGACAGGACTAGCTATCCCCCTTTTATTCTGGCATTCTGCAGTTCAGTCCACTGATATGCCCCTTTACACATATACCCATGCATATGTAGTATAGCTCCTTGCTTGCGAGTACTTTGGATGAGTACTCACGGTTGCTTCTCTCCCTCTTTTCCCCCTTTCCTTTCTATCTGGTTGTCGCAACCAGATGTTGGAGTCCAGGAGCCAGACGCCACCGTCGACGACGACACCTACGACGCTGGAGGTGCCTACTACTACGTCCAGCCCGCTGACGACGATCAGGAGTAGTTAGGAGGATCCCAGGCAGGAGGCCTGCGCCTTGTTCGATCTGTATCCCAATTTGTGCTAGCCTTCTTAAGGAAAACTTGTTTAACTTATGTCTGTACTCAGATATTGTTGCTTCCGCTGACTCGTCTGTGATCGAGCACTTGTATTCGAGCCCTCGAGGCCCCCGGCTTGTATTATGATGCTTGTATGACTTATTTATGTTGTAGAGTTGTGTTGTGATATCTTCCCGTGAGTCCCTGACCTTGATCGTACACATTTGCGTGCATGATTAGTGTACGGTCAAATCGGGGGCGTCACAAGTTGGTATCAGAGCCGACTGCCTGTAGGAATCCCCCTTTCCACACTCCTTGGCCGAAGTCGAGTCTAGACATTACAAAACTTTTACTAACATGGCTGTGTGTCTTACGGGCTCACGTCGCCATTGGGTGGTATTAGGATCTTTTACTCCTTGTCTATACTCTGGGACTCTGATCTCTCTTCTATTCGGGTTAAGTGAATTTTACTAAATCTAACATTAGGATCTCGTTATCACTTTCACCCGGAGAGCCCCTTATTACTGATGATCGTCTGCTGCACGTGAAGAGCCTGAAGATACTCTCCGCTGATAACCCGAGAACTTGTGTTCATCGCTTTTGCAATTCCCTTTCATCGATAAACTCCTATGGATAACCGCGTATACTCGCCATTCATACAATGTTTCCCAGTTGATCTTGTTATTACAAGATACCCCGAAGTTATCTCTGTTGTTCCGAGAATCCTTGAGCTTACTGCCTTGCTGTTCTTTGTCACCTGAGTACCCCTACGGATAATTTCTCGCCCTTATCGAGTATCCGCTCATCCCCAGTTGATTCAAGTATTTCACAAAAGTGTTCAAAATACCATTCGATCTACCAAAAATCCTGAGCAGCCTATTGCTCTTGAAATTCTTGCTTGCTTGCATTATGGATAATCCCATAAGTCTCGTAATCTTATAGTCATTCCTTGTCATTATCATTTTGAGTCTGTTGATTCAAAATATTGCGAATGCTCACAATCCTCAATCAGATCCTAGAATTCTTCCTTCTGGCTCAAACGTCATTTTTAACATGAGCTTGATCTCGACCTATAAAATTGCCATCGATTGTACCCCTAAGCCTACTCACTTATCCATCCTTGATCAGAGCGTTGCTTCTGACCCCCTGATTTGGAAATCATAATTCTTTTGCATTCGAACTTTGAGTTAGTCAGTTGTTTCTATAATTAGATCTCCTTGCCTTCTTCTTCCTCTGGTTGAGTACCGATGCTCACATCAGATCCCTTGTGGACCATTGGTTCCTTTGTTGGATTTTATCCGACAGTGTCCTTCATATTGAATAACCTTGTGAGTTCTTTCCCTGATACATAATGCCTTTAGTAAATTGTATCCTCTCGTTTTGACACCCATGCTCTACTTTCGAGCTTGTATTATTTACTCCGAAGTTTGTGGTATAAGTTCCTAAGATGCCTTGATGGGTTGAACCTATACCTTCCCTAAAAAAAACCGTATGAACCCGAAGGTTTTCACAAGCCATACCCTTCTGGTATTTTACCAGATAATTTTCTACTAAATAACTTCATCGAACGCGAGAAGTAAATGAAAGGTTATGCATTGGAGAAGTGGGAGTCGACCTTGAACTTTGCGTTCATGCCCATGGACACGATGTAGATCTTATCATTAAAGCTTTTCTTAAATTAATTATTCCATTGGTATAAGTTCATCTTATATCTGGGATCTGGCCTTTTTCAATCGTGGTTCCGACCATGTTCTCCTTTAAGTACCATTTCTCATGCAAGTTTAAGCACTTGTCTTCTGCAGAGCAATACCCTAGTCCAACCTCTACTTTGATCTGTCGTCGAGCATTACCCCCCTGGTATCTCGAGATTATCATGGAACTGCATAACTTATTATGAGTTCTCCATCAAGTGCTACATTCTCATTGATTCCAATTTTCCACGGGCTCTAAGTTATTAATCACGCAAAGACACCGATAACTGAACCGAGTCCGCACTACGGTTCAACAACTCTTAGTAATCTTCCTTAAGTACGAGTTTGTACCCGATCACGCCATTCCTAGCCTGTTTGGCCATATCATTACCTTGGTGATTTTAACTATGTTACCTGGACCTTCCCAGCGCACAAATTTCGACAGTGAGCTAATCTTGCGTCTATCTCCCTCGTCATATCACTTCTCCTTGAATAGCAAACTTGAATTCGAGTTTGTGCCCTACCCGTGGTTCCAATAACCTTTCGCTTTCATCATTCCTTTGACTTGATGTCATCGTCGATCAATTACATCTTCTTGAAAACCTCTCGACAAATTTGTCGTGATCATTGTCAACAATTTGATTTCTTCCAAGTTGTGTGTCGAAATTCAGGATGAGAAATACCATCCATGCCCCTCGATGAATTGTGTTATCATCGACAACATTCTTGCCTCCCCTCAACACAAACTTGTTCATATTTTGTGTTGTATCTTGATTTCCCTGCTATCCAACCTATGTTATATTCTACCGTGGAGTATTACCATCTTCGATGTCAAGAATGTCGTGAGCATTACTCCACCTCTTAAGAATTCTTGGTACAGTGATACTTCTCACCATCACCATTCTTTCTTGGTCCCCGTGTTGTTTCTAAACGAAATACCGACAAATGGTCTGTGACGTGTAAATTCTAAACTTCTAGCAACCCTATTGCTTTGAAGTTATTGGTCTATAGTTTCATTCTACGTCTATGGCTTAATGAATCATCATTCGAACATTGATCGTGCTACCTAGCCCACATTTCGGGTGCACATTTCAACCAATGTTTAACTGTGTATGTTTTCCTCGAGCATACATCATTAAGTCATTCGATCTAGCTATTGTTATCTCCTTGTTCACATAGTTGTGGAAATCCATCTTTTGGAACTCTCAATGGAATGTCGCCGAGTCCATCAGCCAGCTCCTATCCCTCTCTTTGGTTTAATGAAGAACTCTGGTTTCGGAACTTGCTTTCATAGTTCATTTCCCGAGAATCTTATAATGTCATCCCATCAATTTGTGTTGCACTTTTCTTCTCAGACATCCTGAGTCTGAGGTATCCTGACACCAATCAGATCTGAATCTCGGTCAGATATGATGGTTGGAACATATTTCCAAGAGTTATAACATTGGCCTATTTATGACCCGGTAAGGTGATGATACCCAGCATACCTGGCGGGAGGACCTATTGTTATAAGTTTTCCCTTTTAGCAAGGTTAGCTATTCTTCCATGAGAAAGTGGTAAGACTTATTCTATAAGTTGTTTCCGATGGATCCTTTGTATCCAAAGTCTGACCTTTGCTTGAAGACCATGCCAATGTTATCTCGAAGCATGTCTGTGGTACTCCGATTTTCAATAAGAGCACTTGAAGAACAATGCAAATTTTTCTTTGTCCATTATCCAAACACCGTTGTATGGGTGATGTCATGAAATTTCTCTCACCTTACCTAAAGAGTTTTCTACATTATATCCTGTCCTGGATATCATGCTCTGCTTGTCCTTGGGGAGGATACACCCTTGAAATATGTGTTTAAGCACATTTTCCTTTCCATTCTTCTGTTTAATCTGATAATCATATTTTCCTTTCCATTGTTTGGTTTAACCTTTCTGGTGATCTATATGATCTAAGCAGTAGTATTCTCCTGCTTATGTAAACACCCCGGTGTACAATTATGTCAGTAAGACCCTGTTACTATTGTCGATGATATTCCGGTAACCACCGATGGACGAGAACTTTGCCTATTGGTCCGCCTCGTTTCGACGAGCAGGAAAATGGTTCTCTTCGTCCCTTGCCCTTGGTACCGATGTGGTTGCCGACATAAAAGACATGCTATCCTCTGACATGCCTTGCTTACATGATCCTGCAAGACGTCTCCGCCCTTCCTACTTTTAACCCACATGGTGGGCCCATAACCCACAGTTCCATAGGATCGAAACCTGACTCTCCTGTACACCCTTTTGTCAAAGTTATTCCTCGTGCTTGACTTTGTATGTAATTCACGGGCCACCTACCTATTGATCTATTCTGGTATAAGACGCAATACTTATTCCCGATTGCTTTGAGCCCCTTTCACGCCCTGTTTCAGGCATCGAACGATTGCCTGGCCGCTTGAAACTCCTTATAGTACCTTCTTACTTTGCTCTCGATGTTTTCCCAAGTTTCGACTCAAGGGATACCTTGGTCCAAAACCCCAGAGCTAATTGCCGAATATCAGCCCTTGCAGACACCTGTCCTTGTAGTTTCCCTCCTATCCTTTCGTAAGTACGATGGAGTCCCCGAGGAAAGGATGCCAGCTTCATCATGTTGACCTGAAGCAGGAAAATGAAGACATCAACGTAATGGATCAACCGCTTCGAGAAGAGCAACCAAGATCGAGGACGCTCGTTAGAATTTCACGACCAAATCCCTTTCCCATCACTTCCCCTCTTAAATCTCGGGACGAGATTTCTTGTAGTGGAGGAGAATTGTGACGCCCGGATAATTAAGCTACAATAATCCCACGTTAACGATGCCACGTCACCCCGTTTACTGTTGATAAACTCTCGATAGTTCAGAACCGAAACAAATTCAAAATTTAAATAAAAGTAAATAATAATAGTTTAAAAATATTAAAACTAAAATGTTCGGAGTGAGCCAAATAGTCCATATTAAATATTGGTGAAGAAACCACACTTTTGTAAAGTATTTAACTGCACTATAATAAGTAAAAACAGCAGCAAAACAATTATTTAAATGCTTTTAAATACTAAACAAATGTTAATCTAGTTTATATAATCACCAAACTTTTTGGAGTAGGTGGCCTATGTTATTATGCTAATTTAGGAGTAGGGGTTGTATTTTTGTAAACTGTTTTGCTAACTAAAATAAATAAAACAGAAAAGAAAAAAAATAGAAAACAAAACAAAAGTGTAAAAGCACAGGCCACTGTGCACTGGGCCAAGTGCACAGTGCCTGGCCCGAGCCTCGGCCCACTCCAGCTGGTCCGGCCCAACCCCTCCCCGGGTCGTCTTCCCCCCCTGTTCCCCCGACCGGGGTCGCAACAGGGGCGAGCCCCGCCGGACCGCCTCGACGACGACTACCCGGAGAGGATAAGGCCGACCCCTCCCCTCGACGCCTCGGCCTCCTCCCCACCTACCTCCACCAACTCCCCTCTCCATCTCGGCCGCTCTCTCTCTCTGGCCCCCCCTCGCCCGAGCGAGATCGCCGCCGAAGCCTCGCCGTAGGTGTGGCCCCGACCACAGTTCGTCGAGCCGCCGAGTCCCCGAGCTCCCTCTACGTCGTCCTCGTCGACCCCGCGCTTCAGGACGAGCTGGGGTGCCCTGCAGCGGCCGGGTCAAGCTTTACCCCAACCTCGGTCTCCGCCGCCCGCCGCGATTCATTCCGCCTCCCCTCTGCGCTCCCGTTCACTCGAGGGCCTCCGTGTGCCGCGCCGTCAGCCTCCGCCCCCTCCTCCTTCCTCTGGTTCCTCCTCATACACCGTAGATGGCTCGCGGTGCCGCCGTCGCCATTGCCGCATGCGGCCTCGTCCGCGAGCTCGTTGCGCTCACCCCGTCCATCTCCGAGCCAAGCCGTGGCCTCCGTCGATTTGCCGGAGGTCCGTAGAGCCCGCTAGCGTCGTTTGTTAGCTAGAACGCAGCCGTAGCGTGGTTTTCGGAGATGCCCGTAGTCCGGCGCCGCCCGCGGTCGTCGTTGAGCTCCACTCCGGCCACCACTGCTCCTGCGATCACTCTAGATCTACGCGGGACGATCTACTCGTTCGAACGCCACCGAAAACGCGCGGAATGGTGCACTGTGCTGGAAATCCGAGCAACTCCGGCGAACTTCCGCCGCTGGAATGGTCGCCGGCGTGATTCCGGCGACGTCACCGACGTGGCACCTGCGTGGCACCGCCTGGCCCACTGACTGGTGGACCCAGGTCCCCCCTTGACTTGTTGACCGCGGTCAACGTGCTGACTGGGCGGCCCCCAGCCACTGACAGGTGGGCCCCGTCTGTTAATTAGGCTAATTAAACATTTTTATAAATAAAATTAACTTGTTAGATTAAACACTCACTGACATATGGGGCCCACCCCTCTAATTAGACTGTTAGTTTAGTTTAAATTACTGTTAGACTAACAGAGGCTGACATGTGGGCCCCACTGGACCCACCTATCTGGTTTGACTGGTCAGCCGACCTGTTGACCTGCTGACGTCAGCTTTACCTCATGCTGACGTCATAATTCATTTTTGCTAAATTCAAATAATTCCAGAAATTCAAATAATCTTTGAAAATTCATATCTTTTAAACCGTAACTCGGATGAAAATGTTTTCTACATGAAAGTTGCTCAGAACGACGAGACGAATCCGGATACGCAGTCTGTTCGTCCACCCCACCTCCCTAGCCTATCAAACTCGCAACTTTCCCCCTCTGGTCCGTCTGTCCGAAACGCGAAACAGCGGGAATACTTTCCCGGATGTCCCCCCCCCTTCACCGGTACCACCTACTGTCGCGTTAGGACACACCTAGCACTGCTCATTGTCATGTCACGCATCGTCATGTTTATGTTTGCATTGTATTTACTGTTTCTTCCCCCTCTTCACTCCGGTAGACTACGAGACTGACACTGCTGATGCCCAGTTCGACTACGGAGTTGACGACCCCTCCTACTTGCCAGAGCAACCAGGCAAGCCCCCCCCCCCCTTGACCACCAGATATCGCCTATTCTTCTCTATACTGCTTGCATTAGAGTAGTGTAGCATGTTACTGCTTTCGGTTAATCCTATACTGATGCATAGCCTGTCATTGTTGCTACAGTTGTTACCCTTACCTGCTATCCTACTGCTTAGTATAGGATGCTAGTGTTCCATCAGTGGCCCTACACTCTTGTCCGTCTGCCATGCTATACTACTGGGCCGTGATCACTTCGGGAGGTGATCACGGATATATACTTTATACATTATATACATGACACATGTGGAGACTAAAGTCGGGTCGGCTCGAGGAGTACCCGCAAGTGATTCTGATGAGGGAGCTGAAAGGACAGGTGGCCCCACCCCGGTAGAGGTGGGCCTGGGTTCCTGACGGCCCCCGACTATTACTTTGTGGCGGAGCGACAGGGCAGGTTGAGACCGCCTAGGTGAGAGGTGGGCCTGGCCCTGGTCGGCGTTCGCGGATACTTAACACGCTTAACGAGATCTTGGTATTTGATCTGAGTCTGGCCATTTGGTCTATACGCACTAACCATCTAGGCGGGAGTAGTTATGGGTATCCCGGCGTCGTGGTATCAGCCGAAGCCTTCGTGACGTCAGCAACTGAGTGGCGCGCGCCGGATTGGACTGGAACGCCACTAGGCTAGGTCTGCTTCCGGCCGCGTACGCAACGTGCAGGTGTGCATAGGGTGATGGGCCCAGACCCCTGCGCGCATAGGGTTAGACCGGCGTGCTGACCTCTCTATTGTGCTTAGGTGGGGCTGCGACGCGTTGATCTTACGAGGCCGGGCATGACCCAGAAAAGTGTGTCCGGCCAAATGGGATCGAGCGTGTTGGGTTATGTGGTGCACCCCTGCAGGGAAGTTTATCTATTCGAATAGCCGTGTCCCTCGGTAAAAGGACGACCCGGAGTTGTACCTTGACCTTATGACAACTAGAACTGGATACTGAATAAAATACACGCTTCCAAGTGCCAGATACAACCCGGTGATCGCTCTCTAATAGGGCGACGAGGAGGGGATCGCCGGGTAGGATTATGCTATGCGATGCTACTTGGAGGACTTCAATCTACTCTCTTCTACATGCTGCAAGATGGAGATGACCAGAAGCGTAGTCTTCGACAGGACTAGCTATCCCCCTTTTATTCTGGCATTCTGTAGTTCAGTCCACTGATATGCCCCTTTACACATATACCCATGCATATGTAGTATAGCTCCTTGCTTGCGAGTACTTTGGATGAGTACTCACGGTTGCTTCTCTCCCTCTTTTCCCCCTTTCCTTTCTATCTGGTTGTCACAACCAGATGTTGGAGTCCAGGAGCCAGACGCCACCGTCGACGACGACACCTACGACGCTGGAGGTGCCTACTACTACATGCAGCCCGCTGACGACGATCAGGAGTAGTTAGGAGGATCCCAGGCAGGAGGCCTACGCCTCGTTCGATCTGTATCCCAGTTTGTGCTAGCCTTCTTAAGGCAAACTTGTTTAACTTATGTCTGTACTCAGATATTGTTGCTTCCGTTGACTCGTCTGTGATCGAGCACTTGTATTCGAGCCCTCGAGGCCCCTGGCTTGTATTATGATGCTTGTATGACTTATTTATGTTGTAGAGTTGTGTTGTGATATCTTCCCGTGAGTCCCTGACCTTGATCGTACACATTTGCGTGCATGATTAGTTTACGGTCAAATCGGGCGCGTCACACCTGTTGACAATTTGGGTCCTGTAGATAGTAGTGCAACGTTCCCTATTCATAGATCTGCGCCTGCCTTTATCGAGTTAGATACGAAATTATCCATCTTTGAAACAGGTATTAAGGTCGTCGATCTTTTAGCTCCTTATCGAAGTGGAGGAAAAATAGGACTATTTGGGGGGGCTGGAGTAGGTAAAACAGTACTGATCATGGAATTAATCAATAACATTGCTAAAGCTCATGGGGGCGTATCTGTATTCGGTGGAGTAGGGGAACGGACTCATGAAGGAAATGATCTTTATATGGAAATGAAGGAATCCGGAGTAATTAATGAAAAAAAATATTGAGGAATCAAAGGTAGCTCTAGTCTATGGCCAAATGAATGAACCACCGGGAGCTCGTATGAGAGTTGGTTTAACTGCCCTAACTATGGCGGAATATTTCCAAGATGTTAATAAGCAAGACGTGCTTTAATTTATCGATATTATCTTTCGTTTTGTTCAAGCAGGATCAGAGGTATCCGCTTTATTAGGGAGAATGCCCTCCGCAGTGGGTTATCAACCTACTCTTAGTACAGAAATGGGTTCTTTGCAAGAAAGAATTGCTTCTACTAAAAAGGGATCTATAACTTCGATTCAAGCAGTTTATGTACCTGCAGGCGATTTGACCGACCCTGCCCCTGCCACAACATTTGCACATTTGGATGCTACTACCGTAATTTCTAGAGGATTAGCTTCCAGGGATATTTATCCAGCAGTAGATCCTTTAGATTCAACCTCGACTATGTTACAGCCTCGGATCGTTGGCAACGAACATTATGAAACTGCGCAAAGAGTTAAGGAAACTTTACAACGTTACAAAGAACTTCAGGACATTATCGCAATTCTTGGCTTGGATGAATTATCGGAAGAGGATCGTTTAACTGTAGCAAGAGCAAGAAAAATTGAGCGTTTCTTATCACAACCGTTCTTTGTGGCAGAAGTTTTTACTGGTTCTCCAGGAAAGTATGTTGCTCTTGCGGAAACTATTAGGGGATTTCAACTAATCCTTTCCGGAGAATTAGACGGCCTACCTGAACAGGCTTTTTATTTGGTGGGTAACATCGATGAAGCTAGCACGAAAGCTATAACCTTAGAAGAGGAGAACAAATCGAAGAAATGAAATTAAATCTTTATGTACTGACTCCTAAGCGAATTATTTGGGATTGTGAAGTGAAAGAAATCATTTTATCCACTAATAGTGGCCAAATTGGCGTATTACCAAACCACGCCCCCATTAACACAGCAGTAGATATGGGTCCTTTGAGAATACGCCTCCTCAACGACCAATGGTTAACAGCGGTTCTGTGGAGCGGTTTTGCGAGAATAGTTAATAATGAGATCATCATTTTAGGAAATGATGCAGAATTGGGTAGTGATATTGATCCGGAAGAAGCTCAAAAGGCACTTGAAATAGCCGAAGCTAACTTGAGTAAAGCTGAGGGTACGAAAGATTTGGTTGAGGCGAAGCTCGCTCTCAGACGAGCTAGGAGACGAATCGAGGCTGTTAATTGGATTCCCCCATCCAATTGAAGACAATCCAGTGGTTTATAGTTGATACAAAGAAAAAGGGAAGAGGGGTAGAAAAAGTTATTAGATAGTGAAGCGAAGTAAGTCCAATGCTATCTAGTAATTTTTCTACCTACTTACCTACTATTGGATTTGAACCAATGACTCACGCCGTATGAAAGCAATACTCTAACCACTGAGTTAAGTAGGCAATTTATCACCACAAAGGAAGACCCATTACTTCGATCGATTATATATTGAATCCCTTTTCTAAGCAATACCGCTTTGTTATTGGTCTGTTATATACTAAATACTAAACTAAATACTAAACAGATACAGATCGAAGGGGTATCCTCTAGCATTAGAAAATATTCATCTTGACAAGAAATTATCTATATGTTAAGATATCTCTGATAAGGGCTATAGCTCAGTTCGGTAGAGCAACTCGTTTACACGTGCGCCAATGCTTTTCAAAGGAGCTTATTATGCAATGCACATAATCGATCTTATTGCAAAATCAATGTCTTACTTCATAGATTCGAGAGAATAGGAGAACAGTAGCCTGACAAACAGTCGGTTCAGTCCGATTCAAGAGCCAATTCAGGTGCCTAATCAAATAGAACCCTTATGGATTTGCTAGTTGATAAGGTAAATATCCAGCCCACTAAATGCTAGGCATAATGAGGATAAGGGCCTCCAAAAAACTTCTTTTCGTTCTATGAACTTTAAGGTGTATGAAGTCTCATAGTTAACTCTTGCAGTGGAACGATAGAGACTCCATTTCACTTAGGTTGATTTAATTTAGAACGGAGGCAGACCTAAGTCAAGGTAATCCTCCTTTGAAACACTTTGGTATTGCTCCTAGATAGATCATAATACAAAAAATCAATCAGAGCACAGGGAGCCATCTCATTATCTTTCCGTAAAGAAAAACTATGGTGGACTAACTGATCTTTAAATCAGTTTATGAAAGAGCCCAATGCAAAAAAATGCATGTTGGGTCTTTGAAACAGTTCAAATCATTTCGATAATAATCCGTTTGATCTGTTTTTCCGAGAAGGTCTACGGTTCGAATCCGTATAGCCCTAATATGCCCTTTTTTAGATTTTAGGATCTCTATCCTATGTTTTCTTTAGTTTAGTATAGTTTTCATTTTCTCATTAGTATTTGTTTATAGACTGGATAGGCGCCTGCGACATAGAATAGAGATAAAAGCATTACCAAAGGTTCATTCATCGAAAATCAAAATCATACAGACAGGAAAAGAAAAACGAATTTCTATCAAATCAATAGAAGAAAGGATCCTTTCCCTGATTTGAATCCCGTCCTCCTTCAAATAGGATATCTCTAGACTTCCCTATAATAACTGCAATGATTTTATCCACTTTGCGAATTCCTACTTTGTTTTAAGTATATTTATTACTTTGTTTATAGATACATTATGTAAATTGATCAACTTTAAATAGAAAAAAATAAAGTAAAGAGTAAATAAGAAAACAGAATATTTTGTCTCATAGTTCTGAAATAGAGTTCTTTATTGTTATTTTATAGTATTACTTCTCATTAATTATACTACATAGATTAGTCCTACTATCTTAATTAGGTTCTAATTTAGTAGTATTCTCATTTTTATTGAATAGTCTCTTATTATTTTATTATTAAATATTAAATAAAGGATAGAGCTATTCTTTCTTCTAGAGATTCTAGAGAAAGCGAGACAAAGTGAAACGAGAAAGTTTTCTTTATATAAGAATTAGATCTACATACACCATATCTAAATAGAATGGAAATCCAAAAGAAAGGGAGTTGGGATTCCATTGGATGAATCTTTCAAGAAGATGCAGCACAGAGGAAACAAAGGCTAAACTAAGCGCTTTTGTTTGAACAAAAAAGATTCTTGTTTCACCGAGGAAAAGAGAGAAGTTCTGGATAAATTGACAATGCTGAATTGAATTGACTAATTTAAGTTCCGCCTATTCCACATTAATGGGAGTACATTATGTTTCTGCTTCACGAATATGATATTTTTTGGACATTTCTAATAATAGCAAGCCTTATTCCTATTTTGGCATTTTCGATTTCAGGACTTTTAGCCCCGGTTAGTGAAGGACCAGAGAAGCTTTCTAGTTATGAATCGGGTATAGAACCCATGGGAGGGGCTTGGGTACCATTCCGAATACGCTATTATATGTTTGCGCTCGTTTTTGTTGTTTTTGATGTGGAAACCGTCTTTCTATACCCTTGGGCAATGAGTTTCGATGTATTGGGTGTATCCGTTTTTATCGAAGCTTTGAATTTCGTGCTTATCTTAGTTGTTGGTTTAGTTTATGCATGGCGAAAAGGAGCCTTGGAATGGTCTTAACTGAATATTTAGACAAAAAAAGAAGGAAAAGATTCTATTGAGACAGTTATGAATTTGATTGAGTTTCCCTTACTTGACCAAACAAGTTCCAATTCTGTTATTTCAACTACACCAAATGATCTTTCGAATTAGTCAAGACTCTCCAGTTTATGGCCCCTTCTATACGATACCAGTTGTTGTTTCATTGAATCTGCTTCATTAATAGGCTCACGATTCGACTTTGATCGTTATGGCTTGGTACCAAGAACAAGTCCTAGGCAAGCAGACCTAATTTTAACAGTCGGTACGGTAACAATGAAAATGGCTCCCTCTTTAGTGAGATTATACGCGCAAATGCCTGAACCAAAATACGTCATTGCTATGGGAGCCTATACTATTACAGGGGGAATGTTCAATAGGGATTCCTATAGTACTGTTCGGGGAGTTGATAAGTTAATTCCTGTGGATGTCTACTTGCCGGGCTGCCCACCTAAACCGAAGGCAGTTATAGATGCCCTAACAAAACTTCGTAAGAAGATATCGCGAGAAATAGTTGAGGATCGAACTCTATCTCAAAATAAAAATAGATGTTTTACTACCAGTCACAAGCTTTATGTTAGGCGCAGTACTCATACAGGAACTTATGAGCAAGAATTGCTCTATCAATCACCATCTACATTAGATATATCTTCTGAAACTTTTTTCAAATCCAAAAGTTCAGTACCTTCCTACAAATTAGTGAATTAGGAGAGGGGCTCTTTTGTGTAGAAAAATAAAAAGCAGGGCAATCTTTCAAACTTGCATCCGAAATGTGAAATATTTATACAAAGAGGGAGAGATGAAGACAATGCAGCAGGGTTGGTTATCTAATTGGCTAGTCAAACATGAGGTGGTTCATAGATCTTTGGGCTTTGATCACCGAGGAATAGAGACTTTACAAATAAAAGCAGGGGATTGGGATTCCATTGCTGTCATTTTATATGTATATGGTTACAATTATTTACGCTCCCAATGTGCTTATGATGTAGCACCCGGTGGATCTTTAGCTAGCGTGTATCATCTTACGAGAATACAATATAGTATAGATAATCCAGAAGAAGTCTGCATAAAAGTCTTTGCCCAAAAGGATAATCCTAGAATTCCGTCTATCTTCTGGATTTGGAGAAGTGCCGATTTTCAAGAACGCGAATCTTATGATATGGTGGGAATCTCTTATGATAATCATCCGCGCCTTAAACGTATCCTAATGCCTGAAAGTTGGATAGGCTGGCCCTTACGTAAGGATTATATAACCCCCAATTTTTATGAAATACAAGATGCTCATTGAATGATAAGAAATTCATGCTCACTTATACAACACAACTCCAGATTTTATTCAAGTCAAGGAATATTTTTAGGTTCTTTTCCTAGATGAAACGGAATACCTATTTATAATTAATTCCTAATTATACAAAAGCATTCCAGATAGACTGAGCAAAAAAAGGGTTTCATTTGGATTCCCCTATGTTGAAAATCGCATATTAATTTCCTTCATATGAACAGAAAAATAGGATGACTCAAAGAAGTTCTCTACCAGGAACTTTGTACCGCGCACATTACTTAGCACAACTAGGAAAGTAAGATAAGATAAAGATAAGCAAGACTAAAAAAATATTCGTCGGAATAGCGGATTACAAAATTAAGAAACGCAAAAAAATAAAGGGGAAACTCACCACCTTCTTTATCATAAAGAAAAGATATATTTTAAAACTTCTTTAAAAAAGAAAAAGAAGTGCCTCTATATTTATATTATAGATTTATCCACTTAGATGAATAAATATTATTAATGAATATGTATCACAATCCATCTCGAGGTATTTGGATCAATACCTATTCGGTGGATCTTTTTTTTTCTCTGCCAGGAACCAGATTTGAACTGGTGACACGAGGATTTTCAGTTCTCTGCTCTACCAACTGAGCTATCCTGACCTTTTCTTGTGCATCATCCTAGTAGAGTATTTGTATCTATGTCAATTAAAAGGACTAAAAATTAATTAAAGTATTTCAAATTTAAAATTTGAAAATGGGGGGGTAGTCCTATGCATTGTGCATGGTTTACTTAAATAAAACTTAAAAATAGAGTGAATAACCAAGATTTCTTGCCGATACTCTAATAAAAAAGAAATCTATTCAATGAATAGGATAAGATCCATTGAGTTCTCTTCGCATTCCTTTGTGAAAGAGTAGAATGAGAAAGCTAATGAATCTTAAACCCATTGCATTGATAAAAAAAAAAGAGGATAAATAATAATAATATAGTATAGTTAGGGAATAAAAGAGGATTTGGGGATAGAGGGACTTGAACCCTCACAACTTTTAAAGTCGATGGATTTTCCTTTTACTAGAAATTTCATTGTTGTCAGTATTGACATGTAGAATGGGACTCTCTCTTTGCCCTCGTCTGATTAATCCACTTTTTTAAAGATCTCGAAAACTTTGAATTTGAATTGAAGAATTTGATTATTCAATATTCGATTGGAGTGGACTCACAATAATGAAAAAAAAATGTGATATGAGTTTTTTTTCATAATCATTATCATTTCTAATTTCATTTTTTAAAAAGATAAAGAACCTATATTATAATTATAATATAATATGAGTTCTGTGATTAATCGTTTGCTATGTCAGTATCTATACGTGTTTATTAAATGTATAAGGTATAAAACCCCTCTTTCTCTAATTTAGAATTAGAAGGAATTCCACTAACAACACAACGTAATTAACTCGATTCGTTAGAACAGCTTCCATTGAGTCTCTGCACCTATCCTTTTCCTTTGTATTCTAGTTCGAGAACCCCTTGTTTTCTCAAAACACGGATTTGGCTCAGGATTGCCCTTTTTTAATTCCAGGGTTTCTCTGAATTTGGAAGTTACCACTTAGCAGGTTTCCATACCAAGGCTCAATACAATCAAGTCCGTAGCGTCTACCAATTTCGCCATATCCCCATTTCCCTCTTCTTTGAGACCAGGATTCCTTGTGTAATTTCATCCATCTCTTAGTTTTTTTTGAATCATTGAGTTCATCACTCAACGTAGTCTAGCAGTTCAGTTCGACTCTATTTGAGAGACCTCACTTGCTTATTGCAATTCAGAATTGAATTGATTCTATCCTTGATGTATTTGCAATTCAATCCGAATCAATATATCCAAAAGTTTTTATCTCCCCCACCTCCCGTCTTACTTTTTTATAGTATTCAAAATTATACTATAACGCTTGATATTTATTCTTTTTTTCTAATCAGAATTAGCAATTTTATTTACTCTGACTCTATGTTCCCCTTAGTGAAATATTAATCCTCAAATTATTAACAAATAATAAAGTCTATAATGATCAAATGAAAATACCAATAAATTCTATAATTTTATTTTTTAATATCCTATAGTTAACCATATCAAGCTAACTTTATCTTTAAGAAGTTTTAGTATTTTTTTATTTTTATAAGTATAACTTCAAATTTAGAACTAGTTAATAGCTAAGATTAATAACTAATATCTGAGATTTTACGGATTTCCTATACTATACCTATTTCTATTTGTTAGACTATTTCCGTTATGTAAGCCCACTTAGCTCAGAGGTTAGCGCATCGCATTTGTAATGCGAGGGTCATCGGTTCAAATCCGATAGTCGGCTTTTTTTTTCTCTATCGATGTTCTACGAACAAGAATCTCTTTTTTTCCGAATTAAATGGAGAATCCAGGATCTTTTATGTTTTTTACCTTACAATTTTCCTAGATACAAAACAATGAAATAAATAATATATATACAAAAAATAAAGATTTTGATGAAATTCCATTTTTTTGGGTACTTTAGTTGATTTTACTCTGTTTATCCTGTAGTTTAATTCAGTTTTAATTTCGATGTATTCTGTAATGTAAATATAATGAAATTAATTGTGTAAAATGAAATTTCAATAAAATAAAAAAGGAGTCTTCATGTCCCGTTATCGATGACCTCGTTTAAAAAAATACGCCGTCTGGGAGCTTTACCAGGACTCACTAGAAAAACACCTAAATCCGGAAGTAATCTTAAAAAAAATTCAATTATGGGAAAAAGGAGCAATATCGTATTCGTCTTCAAGAAAAACAGAAATTGCGTTTTCATTATGGTCTGACAGAACGACAATTACTTACATATGTACATATCGCTGGAAAAGCAAAAAGGTCAACAGGCCAGGTTTTACTACAATTACTTGAAATGCGTTTGGATAATATCCTTTTTCGATTGGGTATGGCTTCAACCATTCCTGGGGCCCGCCAATTAGTCAACCATAGACATATTTTAGTTAATGGTCGTATAGTCAATATACCAAGTTTTCGTTGCAAACCCCGAGATATTATTACTTCGAAAGATAACCAAAGATCAAAAGGTCTGGTTCAAAATTATATTGCTTCATCGGACCCGGGGAAATTGCCAAAGCATTTGGCGATTGACACGTTGGAATATAAAGGACTATTAAATAAAATCCTAGATAGGAAGTGGGTCGGTCTCAAAATAAATGAGTTGTTAGTTGTAGAATATTACTCTCGTCAGACTTGAACTTAACGAAAAAAGGAAAGGTTCATAGAATTTTCTTCCCCTTCCCCTTTCCCCGAACTAAATCGCCCTAAGACCATTACCATTAATTTGTATTTTCCCATCAACTAGCTAAAATTGATTAACCCTAGGATTAGGATCCTTTTTTCTTTTTTCCTCCATGTGTATTTTACATACCACAGTAATTTGCTATAGAGAATTTCTAATTTCTATTAAATCAAAATAAGAAAATATAAGATATTATTGCTGAAAAAATTGTTATTTGATTTGATACATTGTGCTCCTTAACGTTGATGAATTAAGAAAAACGGAAAGAGAGGGATTCGAACCCTCGGTAAACAAAAGTCTACATAGCAGTTCCAATGCTACGCCTTGAACCGCTCGGCCATCTCTCCTACATAACTTATTATGGAAAATAAACTGAGTGAATAGCGAGTTTTCTTATTCCTGCAGTACAGGTACAACCGCAACCACTCGGGGGTTCCATAGTTCTATTGGAAAAATTCCTTTTGATCTAAGTGGAAGGATACATGATTTTTTACTAGCAATTGCGCTCGCTATAAAATAAAAGTTTTAATTTGGGTTTTCCCACAACTAAAGAAAAAGAAAATGGAAGAATTCTTCTTATTGCATAATAAAATAAAGAAACCTTTGAATTCCGTTTGCAAAAGATACGCTACACCATACTATCGAAATCAAAAATAGGGTATGAGACAATTAATAACTTTGAAAACACGAAATAGTTGATAACATAAGTTGTTGTTCAGAAATAGCAAAGTGGAATGAAATCCAGTCTTAGTCAAATATTTCATATCTCTTCGTGTCCAAGCAGAAGGAAAAGGATACAATTTGAGCTGAGCGGAAAATCCATATCTCTATCTCTCTTATCCATTTAAAGCATATGGATTTAGAGTAGAGCATATGGATCAATCTATTTATAATTATAAGAATCGAATGTGTTTGTTTTTATGTTATTTTGTGAAGGAATGAAAACAATTATATATAGAATGGGTTGGGAATTATGCCTAGATCCCGTGTAAATGGAAATTTCATTGATAAGACCTCCTCAATTGTAGCCAATATTTCATTGCAAATAATTCCGACAACCTCAGGAGAAAAAAAGGCATTTACTTATTATAGAGATGGTGCGATTTGACTCTTTTTTTTGCTTTTTTTAGCCCTACCTATACCTCAGTCTTACGAAAAAGAGAGGGGGTTGGCATAGAGAGAACCAAAATTGTAAAGCAAACAACCCACGCTTCGGGAAGGTGAGGCGAACTAACAATTCCTTCCGTCGTGTATCCTCGATTGATGCGGCTTCAGATACTTCAATTGTAGATTTGAGTATTGAGCGAAAGGTTACACCTACAGGATATGGTATCGTATAGATTACAGGCCAATCCTACTCTATTAGTATCCGTAGGCAGCATAGGGGAGAAAAGCACTACACCTAGAAATAGGAATCAACAAGAGAAAAACTTTGTTAGAAATTACCCCTTTCCTGATCGGTATCAGGGCTGGGAAGAATGGTTGGGATAACAAACAACCATCAGGTTTGTACTTTGGATATCCCTATAACCATCAAAGATCGTTGAAGTAGCTAATTCCTCTAAATAGGAGGCGTTGAGAACAAAGAAATTATTGGAGCTATCGTTTTCCTCTAGCATTAATAGAATTCATTGGTGTTAAGAAAAACCTCTTGTGGGAAGGTTGGCTAGAGATTTCTTGGAAAAATACCAGCCCCTTTCGGTTAATAATGAGACGGGACTAATTCTATTTTGATTCTATAGATTATTTCGCTTAGTACTATTATGTACAGAAGGGAGGAGCCGTATGAGATGAAAACCTCATGTACGGTTTTGGAACGGAGATTTTTTGAATAGAATGAACGACCGTAACGGATGTTGGCTCAATCCGAATGAAATTATGCGGAAGCTTTGCAAAATTATTATGAAGCTACGCGAGTAGAAATCGATCCCTATGATCGAAGTTATATACTCTATAACATAGGCCTTATACACACAAGCAATCGAGAGCATACAAAGGCTTTGGAATATTATTTCCAGGCACTAGAACGAAACCCCTTCTTACCGCAAGCTTTTAATAATATGGCCGTGATCTGTCATTACGTGCAACTATCTCCACTATAGAAAGAAAAAAAAGAGGATCAAATTTTCTAGTAAATACTAGAAAAAAGGGCTTTCTACATAGGGATCATAAAAACAACGATTTTTCCCTATCAGCTGTAGGAAGGAAGGACACTTCACGAGAATCAAAAAACGAAGAAAGTATGGCCTATACTACTACTCTATGGATAAAGTTTCTCAAATTGATAGAGAAAGCACCGTAAAGATCAATTAGTGAGCGACTGGGTCGATACAACTAAAAAACTGCTTACTTATCCCATGATATGGGGCAAAATTTAGGAATCCGCTTATGTAATAGAGCCGATCCACTAAGGGATTAAGCAGCGGTGTAGTATCAGATCCCAAAGATAGTAAGTTCTTTTTTCTTTCTTATGGAAAAAGTCTTTTTCAAGGATTCTATAGAGATTTCAGATATGAAAACGGGATAGTTACCATTCAAAAAATTTGAACGAAGGCTCTATATCTATCTATGCTTCATTCTTCTGAAGGTGGGAAAAAAGATCAAACTGATTATTGATAAAAATTAGGGTTTGAAACTTAGGTAATTAATTTCTTCTGCTTAACCCAAGAAAAAATTGGATCGATTTTTGATAAATCGAATTCAGTTAAGATAGGGGAAATTCAGATAGCAATTTCTGAGCCGTATGAGGTAGGAAACACTCAAGTACGGTTCTAAGGGAAGGAACTTCCTATTCCGACCGAGGAGAACAGGCCATTCTACAGGGTGATTCGGAAATTGCGGAAGCTTGGTTTGATCAAGCTGTTGAATATTGGAAACAAGCTATAGCGCTTACTCCGGGAAATTATATTGAAGCACAGAACTGGTTGAAGATTACGAAGCGCTTTGAATTTGAATAAGACCATGCTCCTTCTTTTCATAAAATGGGTGGTTTGGTTGTTGATCCATTAATCAAATAAATTAGGTCGTAAGATCGAATCAAGAATTTCATTATATCCATTTCTTATACCTTCTATTTTATACGATATTTCATAAGAATAAACCATAGGGATAGGGTCTAGAATAGAAGTAATAAACTGAATAAAAAGAGGGGGCAATCTAAATATTGCTAATATATTAGGACCATCTTATTAATAATTCTAATGAGTTATCTTGGAATTTAGAATCAAATAAAAAACCCTATATTATGCTCAAGGAAAGTAGATATAGATAGGAGCTTATGCCCTCAAAAAAATACACTAGTTTCTTAAATTAAAAATAAAAAAGATTTTTTTCTTATGTCGAGAAATATTTGTTTTTCAAGATAAACAATGTCTGTTAGGCACCTAATCTTTATGTCATAATAGACCCGAACACTTGCCTCGGATTGACTTCAATATATAATTGCTCCAGTGAATAACTAAAAAAAATAGAAGGATGGTAGATAGTAAAGAAAAGAACTAATCACAATATCTATCTTTCAAAATATATATCTTTCAAAGATTCACTAAAAAGACAGTTGGCGGGTCTCTTTGTATGTCTTGTCCGGAAAGAGGAGGACTTAATGATTATTCGTTCGCCGGAACCAGAAGTAAAAATTGTTGTGGATAGGGATCCTATAAAAACATCTTTTGAGGAATGGGCCACACCCGGCCATTTCTCAAGAACACTAGCTAAGGGCCCTGATACTACCACTTGGATCTGGAACCTACATGCTGATGCTCACGATTTTGATAGTCATACTGGTGATTTGGAGGAGATTTCTCGAAAAGTCCTTAGTGCTCATTTCGGGCAACTTTCCATTATCTTTCTCTGGTTGAGTGGCATGTACTTTCATGGCGCCCGTTTTTCCAATTATGAAGCATGGCTAAGTGATCCTACTCAGATTGGACCCAGTGCTCAGGTAGTTTGGCCTATAGTAGGGCAAGAAATATTGAATGGTGATGTAGGCGGGGGTTTCCGAGGAATCCAAATAACCTTTGGTTTTTTTCAGCTTTGGCGAGCATCTGGAATAACTAGTGAATTACAACTCTATTGTACTGCAATTGGTGCATTGATTTTTGCAGCGTTAATGCTTTTTGCTGGTTGGTTCCATTATCACGAAGCCGCTCCCAAATTGGCCTGGTTCCAAGATGTAGAATCCATGTTGAATCACCACTTAGCGGGATTATTAGGACTTGGGTCTCTTTCTTGGGCGGGGCACCAAATTCATGTATCTTTACCAATTAACCAATTTCTTGACGCTGGGGTGGATCCTAAAGAGATACCACTTCCTCATGAATTTATCTTGAATCGGGACCTTTTGGCTCAACTTTATCCTAGTTTTGCCGAAGGAGCAACCCCTTTTTTCACTTTAAATTGGTCCAAATACGCAGAATTTCTGACTTTTCGCGGAGGACTAGATCCAGTAACCGGTGGTCTCTGGCTGACCGATATTGGGCACCATCATTTAGCTATTGCTATTCTTTTCCTAATCGCAGGTCATATGTATAGGACCAATTGGGGTATTGGCCATGGACTTAAAGATATTTTGGAGGCTCACAAGGGCCCATTTACAGGACAAGGCCATAAGGGTCTTTATGAAATCTTAACAACGTCATGGCATGCTCAATTATCTCTTAACCTAGCTATGCTAGGCTCTACAACCATTGTTGTAGCTCATCATATGTATTCTATGCCTCCCTATCCATACCTAGCTACTGACTATGGTACACAACTTTCCTTGTTCACACACCACATGTGGATTGGCGGATTTCTAATAGTCGGTGCTGCTGCACATGCAGCAATTTTTATGGTAAGAGACTATGATCCAACTACTCGATACAACGATCTATTAGATCGCGTCCTTAGACACCGCAATGCAATCATATCCCACCTTAACTGGGTATGTATATTTCTAGGTTTTCACAGTTTTGGCTTGTACATTCATAATGATACCATGAGTGCTTTAGGCCGTCCACAAGATATGTTTTCGGATACTGCCATACAATTACAACCTATCTTTGCTGAATGGGTACAAAATATCCATGCTACTGCGCCTGGCGTAACAGCTCCTGGTGCAACAACAAGTACTAGCTTAACGTGGGGAGGCGGCGAGTTAGTAGCAGTAGGTGGCAAAGTGGCTTTGTTACCTATTCCATTAGGAACCGCAGATTTTTTAGTCCATCACATTCATGCATTTACCATACATGTGACTGTGTTAATACTTTTGAAAGGTGTTTTATTTGCTCGGAGTTCCCGTTTGATACCCGATAAAGCAAATCTAGGTTTTCGCTTTCCTTGCGATGGGCCTGGCCGAGGGGGAACATGTCAAGTATCCGCCTGGGATCATGTTTTCTTAGGTTTATTCTGGATGTACAATGCAATTTCGGTAGTCATTTTCCATTTCAGTTGGAAAATGCAGTCGGATGTTTGGGGTACTATAAGTGATCAAGGGGTGGTAACTCATATTACAGGGGGAAACTTTTCACAGAGTTCCATTACGATTAATGGGTGGCTTCGAGATTTCTTGTGGGCACAGGCATCGCAAGTGATTCAGTCTTATGGTTCTTCATTATCTGCATATGGTCTTTTTTTCTTAGGTGCTCATTTTGTCTGGGCCTTCAGTTTAATGTTTTTATTCAGCGGTCGTGGTTATTGGCAAGAACTCATTGAATCTATCATTTGGGCTCATAACAAATTAAAAGTTGCTCCTGCTACTCAGCCTAGAGCCTTGAGCATTATACAAGGACGCGCTGTAGGAGTAACCCATTACCTTCTGGGTGGAATTGCCACAACATGGGCATTCTTCTTAGCGAGAATTATTGTAGTAGGATAGTGGCTAGGAGGATTTGAAAGGCATTATGGAATTAAGATTTCCCAGGTTTAGCCAAGGCTTAGCTCAGGACCCCACTACTCGTCGTATTTGGTTTGTTATTGCTACCGCACATGATTTCAAAAGTCATGACGATATTACTGAAGAACGTCTTTATCAGTACATTTTTGCTTCTCACTTTGGGCAATTAGCAATAATCTTTCTATGGACGTCCGGAAATCTGTTTCATGTAGCTTGGCAAGGAAATTTTGAATCATGGATACAGGATCCTTTACACGTAAGACCTATTGCTCATGCGATTTGGGATCCTCATTTTGGTCAACCCGCTGTGGAAGCCTTTACTCGAGGAGGTGCTGCTGGTCCAGTGAATATAGCTTATTCTGGAGTTTATCAGTGGTGGTATACAATAGGATTACGCACCAATGAGGATCTTTATATTGGAGCTCTTTTTCTATTATTTCTTTCTATGTTGTCCTTAATAGCGGGTTGGTTACATCTACAACCCAAATGGAAACCAAGCCTTTCGTGGTTCAAAAACGCGGAATCTCGTCTCAATCATCATTTGTCAGGACTTTTCGGGGTAAGTTCTTTGGCTTGGACAGGACATTTAGTTCATGTTGCTATTCCCGCATCCAGGGGGTGTACGTTCGATGGAATAATTTCTTAGATGTATTACCCTATCCCCAGGGGTTGGGACCCCTTTTGACGGGTCAATGGAATCTTTATGCCCAAAACCCTGATTCGAGTAATCATTTATTTGGTATCGCTCAAGGAGCGGGAACTGCCATTCTAACTCTTCTTGGGGGATTCCATCCACAAACGCAAAGTTTGTGGCTGACCGATATGGCTCACCATCATTTAGCTATTGCATTTATTTTTCTCATTGCCGGTCACATGTATCGAACTAACTTCAGAATTGGGCACAGTATTAAAGATCTTTTAGAAGCGCATACTCCTCCGGGGGATCGATTAGGGCGTGGGCATAAGGGCCTTTATGACACAATCAACAATTCGATTCATTTTCAGTTAGGTCTTGCTCTAGCTTCTTTAGGGGTTATTACTTCCTTAGTAGCTCAACATATGTACTCTTTACCTCCTTATGCATTCATAGCACAAGACTTTACTACTCAAGCTGCTTTATATACTCATCACCAATATATTGCAGGGTTCATCATGACAGGGGCTTTTGCTCATGGAGCTATTTTTTTCATTAGGGATTACAATCCGGAACAGAATGAGGATAATGTATTGGCAAGAATGTTAGACCATAAAGAAGCTATCATATCTCATTTAAGTTAGGCTAGCCTCTTTCTAGGATTCCATACCTTGGGCCTTTATGTTCATAACGACGTCATGCTTGCTTTTGGTACTCCAGAAAAGCAAATCTTGATCGAACCTATATTTGCCCAATGGATACAATCTGCTCATGGCAAGACGATATATGGGTTCGATATACTCTTATCTTCAACGAATGGCCCCGCTTTCAATGCGGGTCGAAGCCTATGGTTGCCCGGATGGTTGAATGCTGTTAATGAGAATAGTAATTCGCTTTTCTTAACAATAGGACCTGGGGATTTCTTGGTTCATCATGCTATCGCTCTACGTTTGCATACAACTACATTGATTTTAGTAAAGGGCGCTTTAGATGCACGCGGTTCCAAATTAATGCCAGATAAAAAGGATTTTGGATATAGTTTTCCTTGTGACGGCCCAGGGCGCGGCGGTACTTGTGATATTTCTGCTTGGGACGCATTTTATTTGGCAGTTTTCTGGATGTTAAGTACCATTGGGTGGGTTACTTTTTATTGGCATTGGAAACATATCACATTATGGCAGGGCAACGTTTCACAATTTAATGAATCCTCCACTTATTTGATGGGATGGTTAAGAGATTACCTATGGTTAAACTCTTCACAACTTATCAATGGATATAATCCTTTTGGGATGAATAGTTTATCGGTATGGGCGTGGATGTTCTTATTTGGACATCTTGTTTGGGCTACTGGATTTATGTTCTTAATTTCCTGGCGGGGGTATTGGCAGGAATTAATTGAGACTTCAGCATGGGCTCATGAACGCACACCTTTAGCTAATTTAATTCGCTGGAGAGATAAGCCCGTGGCTCTTTCCATTGTGCAAGCAAGATTGGTTGGATTAGCTCATTTTTTCGTGGGTTATATATCCACTTATGCAGCTTTCTTGATTGCCTCAACATCAGGAAAGTTTGGTTAATTTAGTTTGTTTTTTTGTACTGTATCAGCACCTAGTTCATTACTCTTGATAGAGAGGGAGGATCTTCCTTTTTAGATTTCTTTTTCTATTTATTTTTCCATCTAGGATTAGAACCGTATACTTGGTAATAATAGCAACGACACATTATGGCAAAAAAAGTTTGATTCAGAGGGAGAAGAAGCGGCAGAAATTAGAACAGAAATATCATTTGATTCGTCAATCTTTAAAAAAAAGATAAGAAGCAAAGTTTCTCCCTTGAGTTTGAGTGAAAAAACGAAAATGCGAGAAAAATTGCAATCCCTACCGCGTAATAGTGCACCTACACGCCTTCATCGACGTTGTTTTTTGACCGGAAGACCTAGAGCTAACTATCGACATTTTGGGCTATCCAGACACGTACTTCGAGATATGGTTTATGAGTGTTTGTTACCGGGTGCAACAAGATCCAGTTGGTAAGGATAAAATACCCTTTCGTATTTGTATGGATTTCTGGAATTGATAATCATAGAGGAGCCCTCTTTACCATTCTGTATAAATGGACTATTCTATTTGTATAGACATTGGTAGAGGGGCGTATCCAACCCTCTTTTATCCACTAGTTACCCCTCTTTAGTTTAAGAGTATAGAGCAGTTTGGTAGCTCATAAGGCTCATAACCTTGGGGTTGCGGGTTCGATTCCCACTACCGGCTCCATACTCCTTCTTTATGATATATGCATGATATAATATATACATCATGCATTTGTATCTGGATTTTTTGATTTCCTAAAAGAGTTTTGGTCTAACAGTTTTTTCTCGGAAGAAGCAAAAAAATAAAAGAAAGAATAAAATATGAAAGAAAAGCGTCCATTGTCTAATGGATAGGAAAGAGGTCTTCTAAACCTTTGGTATAGGTTCAAATCCTATTGGATGAAATCTTATTTCTATCTATTCTTTAAATAACTATACTAAACTAAAAACAAAGAAAACTTTTTTGCATGATTCAAATGAAAAAGCTTTCTCAACGATTCCTATTCTACTAACAAGAGTAGACATGCAAAATTTATTTGTTACTGAAGAGAAAACCGTTCCAGCTGTTCCTGAATAGCTTCCTTCAAAAGGATTTCTGCTTGCTCGGTGAATGTCTTGCTAGAAGATATAATTTCTTGGAATTGAGGTTTAGTATCTTTTAGATGTTTACGTAACTCATCCAGAAATTTATTTACCTGTTCAATTTCTAACGAATCAAGATATCCTCTTGTTCCGGTATAAATAGTAGCTATCTGCTCTTCCACTGGGAGAGGATTTGCCTGGGATTGTTTAAGCAATTCCCTTAATCGTCGACCCCTTGCCAATTGATTCTGACTTGTTTTATCGAGAGCAGAGGCGAATTGTGCAAAGGCTTGTAACTCTGCGAATTACGCTAGTTCCAATTTTGATTTGCCAGCTACTTGTTTCATGGCTTTAATTTGAGCCGCGGATCCTACTCTGGAAACAGAAATACCCACATTAATAGCGGGTCGAATTCCGGCATTGAATAGATCCGCAGATAAGAATATTTGTCCATTTGTAATGGAGATTACATTAGTAGGAATATAGGCGGAAACGTCTCCAGATTGAGTCTCAACTATTGGTAAAGTGGTCATACTTCCTTCGCCTAAAAGAGAATTTAATTTAGCAGCTCTTTCTAAAAGGCGTGAATGCAAATAAAAAACATCCCCTGGATAAGCCTCACGGCCGGGAGGTCTTCTTAATAGAAGGGACATTTGGCGATAAGCTTGTGCCTGTTTGGAGAGATCATCATAAATTATTAAAGTATGTCGTTCGCGGTACATAAAATACTCAGCCAGGGCTGCTCCCGTATAAGGAGCGAGGTATTGTAATGTAGCAGGTGAATCCGCCATTTCAGCTACTACAATAGTGTATTCCATAGCCCCCTCCTCATGGAAAGTAGTTACTACTTGAGCTACGGAGGATGCTCTTTGACCGATAGCTACATAAACACATATTACACCTTGCCCTTTTTGATTGAGAATTGTATCTGTGGCTACTGCTGTTTTGCCAGTCTCTCTGTCCCCAATAATTAACTCTCGCTGACCGCGCCCTATAGGGATCATCGAATCGATAGCAATAAGCCCTGTTTGAAGAGGTTCGTATATGGAACGCCTGGAAATTATACATGGAGCAGGAGATTCAATTAAGCAAGATTCGGAAGCTATAATTTCGCCTTTCCCATCAATAGGTTTAGCCAGAGCATTTACAACACGACCCAAGTAAGCCTCACTCACGGGTATCTGAGCAATTCTTCCTGTTGCTTTTACAAAACTTCCCTCTTGTATCATCAACCCATCGCCCATTAATACAATCCCAACATTTTTGGATTCCAAATTCAGAGCAATACCCCTAGTACCTTCTGCAAATTCGACTAATTCACCTGACATTATTTCACCAAGACCTATAATACGAGCAATCCCATCCCCCACTTGAACTACGCAACCTATATTCTCAATCCCTACTTTCCTATTATATTGTTCAATACGTTCGCGGAGAATTTTATGAATTTCGTCGACTCGAAGGGTTGCCATTAGTGTTTCTTGACTCTTTTTTCGGAAGCAAGGGGAAATATAATGCCTAAATTCTAAACGAAAGTAGAAGTTCATGGCCTAATTAATTTAATTATCTCTTCCATTCCAGGGACCCGAGAATGCCAATATTAGCACGAATCGTACGAAAATGTAACTCGGTATTCAAACAACTATTCAGAGTTCCTGGAGCTCCTCGTACGGCCTGTTGGAAAACCCGCTGTCGGACCTGATTCATTGCCCTTTGTTTTTCAAAATAAAGGGTTTCGTTTTTAGATTTTTCCAATTGTTCCAAACTAATAGAAGTAGCATTAATCAAATTTGCTTTTTCTCGTTCTATCTCAGAGTATCCATTCATTCGATACTCATCCGCTTCTAGTTCGACTTTCTGTAATCGAATCCGAGCTTTTTCGAGTTGCTCAATGGTCCCTCTACGCAATTCTTCTGAATTTTGAATAGTACTCAAGATCCTCTGTTTTCGATTATCTAATAAATCTTTTAATGAAAGTAGATTATTTTGTAAGTTTACAACTTTTATGATCTCTTCCCAAACCAAACATGAATCTTTCGATTCATTTGGCTCTCACGCTCCTTTTTTTCTATAGCTATTTCCATATCTTTTTTTAAGTAATGAGCCTATCCTCTATCTTATTTTTTATGTTTATATTTCAATATACAGAAACCTATATAAGACTAGATAAATATTAAGAGGACTCTTCCGCCTAGATAAAAATATATCATGGTCAGCAAAGTTGTTTCTATATTTTTATTTGCCCTCTAGTTAATAATTTCAATTTCATTAAGAAAAACTAACTAAATAAATGGAAAATGAAAATTTATAGAATTCTTTTTTATTTTTTTCTTCAAATCCAAAAAATTTCTCTTTTTATACATAGGTCGTCGATTCGGCATTGGTTAAAAAAGGGCAGGGTGCCCCCTTTTTTTCTAGTAAATAGTTCAAACCATTTTATCGATATGAGTGTTCTATATTAGATAAATTTTACATTAGCTATTTCCCGTTATTATTCGGTACTAATACTAACATAGTTGTAGAAAGAGTACCTCTTTTTGCCTGGACTTCAAGCAGTTTAGCTTTAACCGTGTTAATGGTCTCACATTCTTGGTTTATAGAGAATCAAAGTTGATTTACCAATGAGTCGCAAAATGCTATGGTTCTTCCATATGATTTCTGAATTTATTCAGAAGTAATTCGTCGAGATCGTGCACCCTTTTCTTATTTATCCAAAAATACTAAAAAATATTATAAAGTACAGCCAGATAGATCCAATCTATTCTTGAAATAGACAACTCGCACACACTCCCTTTCCAAAAAAAATCAAAACACCAACCACTACAGTTAGATTTATTAGATTTGTTGCTAAAATATTGGTATTAAGCCCGAAACTGCCAGCGGATGGCCAGTGAGCTAAAAAAAATGAAAGAATGGGTTACATTTTTCATATGCTCTCCTCTTATAGATAGGACGAACAAAGAACAAAGTTTTTCGATCACTTACTTCGCTCGCCCTTTTTTGATCGGTTTTTTTAATGCAAATAGATTCAATCTAGTAATTTCTTTTAGATTAAGTCTTACGTCTTGTTTGACCGGTGAAAGACTTCCTTTGTTGAAATTTTCTGTTCCCAAAATTCCTAAAATAAAAGGAAAAAACTTTCCACTTTCCTAAACTAAGGACGGGAAATAAGAAGGTGAGCATATCTTCTAAATTAATAATACTCAACTCAGCCCTTCCTAGAATGGGGTATTATCTGTCCCGATAAATAGATAATTCCAGGAGTAATAAATAGGAGTAAATTAAATAAAGTATTGATATAATTGGAATTGTGGAAGCAAATACCAATTTACTAAAAAAAGAAAAAAGTATCTAATCGAAATCGAAAGAATTTTTTTAAGATTAAACAAAAGGGTTCGCAAATAAAAGCGCTAGTGCCACAACTAGTCCATAAATTGTTAAAGCTTCCATAAAAGCTAGACTAAGCAATAAAGTACCTCGTATTTTACCTTCTGCTTCTGGCTGTCTCGCAATACCTTCTACAGCTTGTCCTGCAGTAGTACCTTGACCAACTCCAGGTCCAATAGAAGCAAGCCCTACGGCCAATCCAGCAGCAATAACAGAAGCAGCAGCAATTAGTGGATTCATGGTGAGTAGTTCCTCGTGTCAAAAAAAAGAAATGGTTAAGGATACAATCAACCAATAAATTCTTACTTCTAAGCTCTATTGGGGAGAAGTAAAGTAACTAAAAAGTACAAATTGAAATCAAATTGAAATGATAATGTGAATTGTCCGAACTACATAGAAGGGAATTCCATATCCATATATCGGATTAGATAATGAATCTAACCTAGGAATATATAATATAATATCCTATATATATATATATATACATTTGTTTCTTCTATTTTGTTTGCATATTTTCTCATTTTCTATTGAATCGGATTCTAAAATCATTGCTTAAGGTGGAAACCTGCATAAAAGAGGACTCCACTTATAGACATTAAGGATATTATAGTATAGATCTAGCCTGACTCCACCCTCCTTAATGCATATATACTTTGAAAATTCCATAATATAGTCTATTCTATTCTCTCTCCTACAACTCTAGGCTATATATTCATACGCATTTCTAACTATTTTTTTGCAACCAAGCAGATTATCTGGAACCATGCATGAATTGAGCTAAGCTGCAAAAAAATTACTATTTCCAAAAAGAGTCAATTCAATGATGACCCTCCATGGATTCACCTATATAGGCTGCGGCTAATGTTGCAAAAATAAGAGCTTGAATACCGCTTGTAAATAATCCAAGAAACATGACCGGTATAGGGATTACTAAGGGGACTAAAGAAACAAGAACAACAACGACTAATTCATCCGCCAATATATTCCCGAAAAGTCAAAAGCTAAGCGATAATGGTTTTGTGAAATCTTCTAGGATGTTAATTGGTAAAAGGATTGGAGTTGGTTTAATATATTTCTCGAAATAGCTCAATCCTTTTTTGCTAAGACCAGCATAAAAATATGCCACTGACGTGAGTAAAGCTAAAGCAACAGTAGTATTTATATCATTCGTGGGCGCTGCTAATTCCCCATGGGGTAACTCTATAATTTTCCAAGGTAAAAGAGCACCCGACCAATTCGAAACAAAAATAAAAAGGAACATAGTTCCAATAAAGGGAACCCAGGGACCATATTCTTCTCCAATCTGAGTTTTGCTCAAGTCTCGAATAAACTCAAGGACATATTCAAAAAAATTCTGACCATCGGTCGGGATGGTTTGTGGATTCCGAACAGCTATGACAACTGAACCTAGCAAGATAGTAATTACGACCCAAGAAGTGATGAGTACTTGGGCATGAATTTGGAAACCTCCTATTTGCCAATAGAAGTGTTGGCCTACTTCTACACCCGATATATCATATAACCCCTTGAGTGTTTTAATGGAACAAGGTATAATATTCATATTGTCCTCTGATAAAAATTGAACTTCAAAAAAGGAATTCTTTTGATTCAACCATCTCTTTCTCAACTCAGCAACTTGAAGTATTAATCTTATATTTAGGATACCAAGAAAGCACATCAGATCATAATATATATCAATACCCTCTAATATATATCAATATTCCCCTTCTTTTTTCTATGCAAAAAAAAGATATAGTAAAGTAAGTGATTCCATAAATTTACGCAGTTGCCCAAGAATTCACTATATATTCTTAATCAACGATTTCTTATATAGAGAGAACGGCCCTCACAAATTGAAAATACTAATTTGTTAAGAATCAATCGAATTGAAGGCATAGTGTCATCGTTGGCTGGAATCGATATATTCGCGAGATCCGGGTCACAATTTGTATCGACTAAAGAAATAGCAGGAATCCCCAAAATGGCACATTCCCGAAGAGCTATATACTCTTTTTGCTGATCAAGGACGATCACAATGTCTGGCAATCTCGTCATATATTTGATCTCGCCGAGATACCTTTGCAAGGTAGATAATTTTCTCTTCAAGATTGCCACATCTCTTTTTGGGAGATGGTGGAATTTTCCCATTTTTTCTTCTGCTCTTAAGTCTCTAAATTGAGAAAGTCTAGTTTTCGTAATCGACCAATTCGTTAACATACCACTGAACCACTTTTTATTAACATAATGACAACGAGCCCTTATTGCAGCTGATGCTACTAAATCTGTTGCTCTTTTTTTGGTACCAACAATTAAGAAACTTTTTCCCTGACTTGCTGCATCAAAAACTAAATCACAAGCTTCTGATAAAAAACGAGCCGTTCTAGTGAGATTTATAATATGAGTACCTTTACGCTTTGCCGAAATGTAAGGGGCCATTTTACGATTCCATTTCTTAATACCATGACCAAAATGAACTCCTGCTTCTATCATCTCTTTCAAATTAATGTTCCAATATCTTCTTGTCATTTTTTCCACACTTCCTTTTTTTAATCCTACCATTCCATTACGGAATTTAGTTCTTTTTGAAGATTAAGAAAGATCCGAAATAGCTTGAAATAAAAAATATTTTTTATGTATCCTTAAATGATATAGGGTTAAATGTTAAATGGGGGTTCTTATGTCTCATAAAAATTGTTTGTTACGTCAGAATCAGAAGAAACTAATTCTGTATGGAGAAACAAAAAATCTCTCATTTCCGACGTGAATAGATTTTTTTTATTTGGAAATAAAGGTTCTTGTCTTGTGGGGAACGATGCACAAATTTTTGGAATCTGGTACCAACAGGTATAAACCCCCCCAGAACTACGTTTTCTTTCAAGCCTTTCAACCAATCAATGCGACCTCGTAGGGCAGCTTTTGCTAAAACTCGAGCAGTTTCTTGAAAACTTGCTTCAGATATGAAACTTTGGGTATTTAGGGAAGCCCTTGTTATTCCCAATAAGATTGCCCGATAATAGATCGATTCATCCAAAGCTCGTCCTGCTCGTTCCGCTCGCAATAGTCCGATTAATTCCCCAGGCGAGAAAACATTAGACATTCCATCTTCGGAAACCCGCACTTTTGATGTTACTTGGCGTATAATAATCTCTATATGTCTATTATGGATCTGTACCCCTTGGGATCGATAAACCTTTTGGATTTTATTAACCAAAGAGATACTACTTTGGGCTATGGTTAGCTCAGCTCCAATCAAGAATCCCCAAGGGACCCCAAGAATTCTTGGTATACGCTCATTCCAATCCTCAATTCTCCTTTCGAGATTCGGGGATAATGAATCAATTGAACGCGCTTCAAAGATTTGTTCCACTTTTGGAAGACCTTGCGTTATGTCACTAGATCTTGATTTTTCATATATAAATGTAACTAACCTATCTCCCTTGTAAAGGATTTCTCCATAATGACCATTAACAGTTGCTCCTATAGTGGCCAAATAAGGTTTAGCTGCTCTTATAACAAAGGAATTCATATTTACAATGAAAATTTGACCGGATTTTTTATGTGCGATTTAAATAGACATACATTTTCACAAATAAATTGTCCAAGGTGAATTATTGCCAATGTCTCTTCCCAAGAATCATGATGGGCAAAGTGACAATTCAAAAGGAATGGATCCAACATTATGTTACTATCGAAATTAGAAATCCTTTTATTTTCATCTATTAAAGAGTATTTAAGTTCTTGAAGTACCTCGAAGGTTTGTTTTAAATTGTCAACGAACAAATATTTTTTTAACAGGATTTTATTATGCGTTAGTAAATAGTAAGATGAAGAAAAATGCGATATACTAGCTACAATAGCGCCTAAGGGCCCAAAAATTTCTCGAATAGGAATTCTAGGATTCCATTCTTTTATCGCATTGGGATGTTTTGAATTCTTGAATAAACCAATTCGAGAACAGTTGGATGCCGACAAAATCATCAAAGAGTGGTATTCTTTATTTCGATCCAACAAAGTGCCAATAGCTTCTGGATGTTGGCTAAGTGATTCAATCTTCGCCTTGGAATAAAAAGAATTGATATTGGCGCGATCTAACCTATTATGGGGAATCGGTCCTGCACTTGTCCTACCATACCTTTTTCATGTATACGAAATAGTGGACTTGACTAAATCAATTCTTAGGAAATCGCGAATAAGATCATTTGCTCTTACCTCAACAAGGGAAGCACCAGCCTTTTCTTTTTCTTCTTGTTCCCAACTCACTACTAAGCAAGTTCTAACAAATTGACTATTTGTGTGATAAATTCTTTGAGTTAACTTGCTATTTTCATGAGAAATAAAATTGACAAGTCGAATTTGGAGATTATTTTCTTCTTGCAAGAGATCCTGCGGGAAAAGTGTTGCTAAATTTCTTCCTTCGTCCATTTCATATGCCACTGTAGGGCGAACGGAAACAAAATACTTTTCCTTGCTCTTGAGAATTTTTTTCCGTTGAACATAGACCCAATTTTTCCTTTTTTGATTCCTTAGAATCTTTTTTTTGTCTTTCTGGCGGTATCAAACAGCCACCTAATATCTTATCCGCCTCTTCAGGAAAATGAATATCTCCGGAAAATATTTTGAGTTCCGTATGGCTTTTTTTTTCTCTTCACTCGGACCAGTCCGCCTAGTCGACTTCTTGTATTTTTTGTGAGTTGTGTATCCACTCCAATAATACTATTGTCAAGTATGTTTAGGGATGAAGATCTCGGCAAGATATGAAGTTCTTGAAGAATGAAAAAAAACCGATCTACTTCTTTTTGGTATTTTAGACTAAATTCTTTTGTTCCTCGATGCTCAATCAAACCCTCTTTTTTTAAGATGGAATCTTCCTCTGGGCTCTCGTATTCGTCCTCTGAATCTTCTTCTGAGTCTTCCTCTAAAGTACCATATTTTTCCTCTGCGCTTTCCCCGGGGCTGCCATATTCGTCTTCTGAGTCTTCCTCTAGAGTACCATATTCGTCCTCTTGGGTCCTATATTTGCTCTCTGGGCTCCCATATTCCTCTTCCGAGACTTTCTCTAAAGTCCTATATTCGTTCTCTGGGTTCCCATATTCGTTTTCTGGGCTCCCATATTCGTCTTCTAGGGTTTCATATTCGTATTCGTCTTCTAGGATTCGATATTTAGATTCTTCTAGGGTTTCATATTCATATTCGTCCTCTCGGGTCCTGTATTCATCTTCTAGGGTCTCATATTCCTCTTCTGAGTCTTCCGCTCGAGTCCTATATTCTTCTTCTAGGGGTCCTATATCTAAATTTAACAATTCCTGAACCCTTTTTATCTTTTCTGTATCGGGGATCGTCAAAATAAGCAAATATAGTATTTCTACGTAAAACACCCATAAGGGGGATTTCAATCGAAATTCCAAAACAGGATATTAGTTCTTTCTCTTGTTCTTGATGATATTGTAATGGAATGACGAACCTATTTCTTCGCTTTTTCGCCAACAAATCTGAATTATCTTGAAAAATAGAAGGATAGATAAAATTCCAATGGCCATTGGACATGATTCGATCCGACGTTGAATAATCAAGAATTTCCCTATCTTTTTTACCATAAGTATTCATTTGATCTTGATCCTTGTGGAGTGAAAAAGACGCTATACTGGATCTGCACATACTTACTGACAATATCCATAAATGGCTTGTTTTTGGTAATCGGCGAAGATTACCATATTGATATTCGGGCGCATGGTAAACATCAGTACTCCAGTGCATTTCGTCGTCTGATTCAGAATAAATATGCTTTTGTACCCTTTCTTTAAAATGTAAAGTGGACGTTCCGGCACGAATCTCCGCAATTACTTGTTCGGATTTTACATATTGATCATTTTGCACTAGAATCAAGCTTTTTGAGGGAATATTCATACTATATAGAATATCTTGACTCTGAATAGTTACATGCAAGTCTATATAACGTAGAAAAGCAGGCTGCCCATGACGGGTACGTGTGGGGTGAACCAAATTCTCATTGAATTTTATTTTTCCATTCGAAGGGGATCGTACAAGGTCGGCAGTACCCCCTGTGAATACTCCGCCAGTATGAAAAGTTCTTAATGTTAGTTGAGTCCCTGGCTCCCCAATTGATTGACCTGCAATAATACCTACGGCTTCTCCCAATTCGACCAGATCACTATGAGTAGGACTCCGGCCATAGCATAATTGACAGATCCAAGAAGTGCTTCGGCAAGTAAAGGGGGTTCTAATATATATTGGTTGTGCTCGAAATGGTTGTGCTCGAAAGGCAGTTATGAATCGATTGACTAATCCAATTCCAATATCTTGATTTCGCGCGGCAATGCATCGTGAACCGATATATATATCGTCTGCTAATACACGACCAATTAGTGTTTGGACAAAAAGTTTTTCCGTCATCCCATTTTGAGGACTTACAGAAATACCTCGGATAGTACCACAATCTCTTCTACGCACAATAATATGTTGAACTACTTCAACAAGACTACGTGTAAGATATCCAGCATCTGCTGTTCGCACAGCAGTATCTATAACCCCTTTGCGGGCTCCATAGCAGGAAATTATATATTCTGTCAAAGAAAGTCCCTCGCGTAAATTACTTTGAATAGGTAAATCAATCATTTGTCCTTGAGGGTCCGACATTAATCCTCTCATACCTACTAATTGGTGTACTTGAGATGCATTTCCTCTGGCTCCTGAAAAAGACATTAGATAGACTGGATTAGAAGGATCTGTTATCCGAAAATTTGAATTCATTTCTTGTTTCAAATATTCGCTTGTCGCATACCATATCTCAACAGATTGGCGTAATTTTTCTACCACGTGTACAGCCCCATAATAATAGTGTTTCTCCAAAAGAAAAATATGTTGTTCCGCGTCTTGGACTAACCATCCCTTAGAGGGTATTGTTAAAAGATCCTCGATTCCTAACGAAATCGATGTAGTAGTGGCTTGATGGAAGCCCAGAGTCTTTAGTTGATCCAGTATATGGGATGTATATCCCATTCCAAAATGATCTATTAATCTGCTAATAAGTCGTTTCATACCAGTTCCGTCTATCTCTTTATTATGAAAGACCAGATTGGCCCGTTCCGCCATACATAAGTACCCCCTTTTCGGCTGAGTAGGATTCGACAATTGCTGAGTAGGATTCGACAATGAGCCTGAGTCAGTGATTCAAAAATTTAATTAACTTGCCTCAATCTCAATCTGGATTCGCGTGGCAAATAATGATGATACTAGGGAAATCGGAATGCCCCCCGAAAGGGGAGGGGCATCGCCGAATCTAACTTTCTTGTTTAGGTAGTGTACGAATAGGCCTGACTAAATCCTTGTATGGCTTCCTCTATTTCTCTATAAAAAGAAATATGACCAAGAGTGGTTCGAATGTATATCGAACGAATTTCTTTTTTTCTATTTCCCATTATTAGATAGTGGGCATAAATCTCATGATAAGTCCCCAAAGATTCATATTGAACTTCAATCGGAACTTCTCTTGACCCAATGACGCGTTGATCCAGGTTCCATCGTAGCCACAAGGGACTATCTAAACTGATTAGTTTTTGTCTATAAGCTCCCAGTGCATCATAAGAACTAGAAAAATGGGGTTCTTTATCTTTCCTATATTTAGAATTATTATTATTATTGTAATTTACTTTTAGATTTGGGTAGTTTCTGTAACTATTATATCTATTTGCACAAATACCTCGACGCTTTCCACTCGTTAATACATAAAGCCCGATAAGCATGTCTTGGGTTGGTACGCAAATAGGATCCCCAATAGCGGGAGATAAGAGATTCATATGAGAAAACATAAGTAAACGGGCTTCTGCCTGAGCTTCCAAGGATAAAGGTAGATGAACAGCCATTTGATCTCCATCAAAGTCCGCATTGAAACCCTTACACACTAATGGGTGTAAAGAAATAGTACGCCCCTCTACTAAAGTGGGTTGAAAGGCCTGTATGCCTAATCTATGCAGGGTAGGTGCTCTATTTAACAGTACAGGATGTCCCCGCATAACTTCTTGAAGTATTTCCCATACAATGGGTTCTTTTTCCCAAATTTTCCTTTTAGCAATCCTTACATTAGAAGTGGCGCGTTTCGTGATTAAATCGCGAATTACAAATAGCTGAAAAAGCTTTATTGCTATCTCTAGAGGTAATCCAATTGATGTAATGAAAGCGAAGGACCCACAACAATGACAGAATGCCCCGAGTAATCGACCCGTTTCCCAAGCAGAGTCTCGCGAAACCTTCCCTCTTTACCTTCAATTACATCTGAAAGTGATTTGTATACTTTATTGTGACCATCCCTCGTCGGTTGCCCGCGGGACCCACTATCAAGAAGTGTATCCACGGCTTCTTGTACCAATTTTTCCTGGCACATTACTAAATCTGCTGGCGCTAATTCACTTCTTTTTAATAGATAGGCAAGATTGTTGTTCCGACGGATAACTCTCTTATAAAGTTCATTAATGTCTGAAGTCACTACTTTATCTCCAGACCTATAAACAATAGGTCTCAATTCGGGAGGAAGAACCGGTAATAAGCACAAAACCATCCATTCTGGTTCTACATTTGTTTGAATAAAATGTTTCGCCAATTGCATGCGTCTAATCAAAAAACTTTTCTTATTCGTCTTTTTCTATCTTCCCACTCATCTCCACTATACCCCTCGTCTTCTAATTCCTTCCATTCTACCAAAGAATTCTCTATAATAATTCGCAAATCCAAATATGCTAATTGTTCTCTAATAGCACCTGCTCCTGTCGCAATTTCCCGATTTTGAAATGTTGCAAAGCCTGGGGTAGAAAAAAAGGGAGAAATGTTGTGGTTACAGGATGCAATTTCCTCTTCGAATAAACCTCGTAATCGTAAAGAAGTGGGTTTTTTAGTGCTGGGCCTAGCAAAAGAGAAATCGCCGTATACTAGGCCCTCCAACTTCTTAAGAGGTTTATCTAAAAGATTCGCGATATAACTAGGAAGGCCTTTCAAATACCACACATGAGTTACGGGACATGCGAGTTTGATGTATCCCATTTGATATCTTCGTATCCGAGAATCCACAAATTCTACCCCACATTTTTGGCAAAATCTTTCGTCTTCGTTTTCAGCTCCGCTCGCTCGAGAATTGCCACAAGCGCAAATCCCGCTTTTTATGGGTCCAAAGATTCTTTCGCAAAACAATCCATCTTTTTCTGGTTTGTCGGTTTTATAATGAAAAGTAGAGGGCCTTGTGACTTCGCCAACGACTTCTCCATTAGGTAGGTTTTTGTTAGCCCAAGCCTTTATTTGTTGAGGGGAAACGAGTCCAATTTGAAGTTGTTGATGTTTATATTGGTCAATCATAAAATAGAAATAAGAAAAGAATTTATATTTATTCCGATCAAACTTCCTCCCTATTAACCTGGAAGTTCTTTTCAGATACAAGGAAATGATTCAGTTCTAGAGCCAAAGATCGTAGTTCTCGAACGAGCACTCGAAAAGATTCTGGAGGATCCTCATGATTAGGTATTCTTTTTCCCCAGATCGTAGCATTAAGTATTTCTTGGCGAGCTATAAGATGGTCAGATTTATAAGTAAGTATCTCTTGTAAAATATGAGCAACACCAAATCCTTCTAAAGCCCAAACTTCCATTTCTCCTACTCGTTGTCCCCCTTGCTTGGCTCTTCCTCTAACCGGTTGTTGTGTAACAAGTGAGTAGGGCCCAGTAGAACGCCCATGAATTTTCTCATCAACTTGATGAATTAATTTTAAGATATAGGACTTCCCCATTAGGTAGGTTTTTGTTAGCCCAAGCCTTTATTTGTTGAGGGGAAACGAGTCCAATTTGAAGTTGTTGATGTTTATATTGGTCAATCATAAAATAGAAATAAGAAAAGAATTTATATTTATTCCGATCAAACTTCCTCCCTATTAACCTGGAAGTTCTTTTCAGATACAAGGAAATGATTCAGTTCTAGAGCCAAAGATCGTAGTTCTCGAACGAGCACTCGAAAAGATTCTGGAGGATCCTCATGATTAGGTATTCTTTTTCCCCAGATCGTAGCATTAAGTATTTCTTGGCGAGCTATAAGATGGTCAGATTTATAAGTAAGTATCTCTTGTAAAATATGAGCAACACCAAATCTTTCGTCTTCGTTTTCAGCTCCGCTCGCTCGAGAATTGCCACAAGCGCAAATCCCGCTTTTTATGGGTCCAAAGATTCTTTCGCAAAACAATCCATCTTTTTCTGGTTTATCGGTTTTATAATGAAAAGTAGAGGGCCTTGTGACTTCGCCAACGACTTCTCCATTAGGTAGGTTTTTGTTAGCCCAAGCCTTTATTTGTTGAGGGGAAACGAGTCCAATTTGAAGTTGTTGATGTTTATATTGGTCAATCATAAAATAGAAATAAGAAAAGAATTTATATTTATTCCGATCAAACTTCCTCCCTATTAACCTGGAAGTTCTTTTCAGATACAAGGAAATGATTCAGTTCTAGAGCCAAAGATCGTAGTTCTCGAACGAGCACTCGAAAAGATTCTGGAGGATCCTCATGATTAGGTATTCTTTTTCCCCAGATCGTAGCATTAAGTATTTCTTGGCGAGCTTTAAGATGGTCAGATTTATAAGTAAGTATCTCTTGTAAAATATGAGCAACACCAAATCCTTCTAAAGCCCAAACTTCCATTTCTCCTACTCGTTGTCCCCCTTGCTTGGCTCTTCCTCTAACCGGTTGTTGTGTAACAAGTGAGTAGGGCCCAGTAGAACGCCCATGAATTTTCTCATCAACTTGATGAATTAATTTTAAGATATAGGACTTCCCTATTAGAACAGGTTGCTCAAAGGGGTCGCCTGTTCTTCCATCAAATATTCTGCTTTTTCCCGGGTACTCGGGTTCAAATACCCATGGATTTTTTGTTTCTTTACTGGCTTCATATAATTCTGAAAACACAAGTTTTCTTGAAGCCTCTTGCTCATATCTCTCATCAAAGGGTGCTATTCTATAATGTTTCTTTAGCAGATCCCCCGCTAATCCGAGCGAGCTTTCAAATATTTGTCCCACATTCATTCGGGAGGGTACTCCTAAGGTATTGAAGACCATATCAACGGGTGTTCCATCTTGCAAATAGGGCATATCTTGCCTAGGCAAAATTTTGGAAATGATCCCTTTATTCCCATGTCTTCCGGCTACTTTATCCCCAACTTTGATTTCACGTTTCTGTAAAATATATACACGAACCATTATGTCGAGCGGGTCCCTTTGGATCCATTTCACATCGATAACGCGCCCTCTTCCACCTATAGGTAATTTCAAAGAAGTTTCTTTTGAAGTGGAAACCTCAAGGCCAAATATGGCCCGTAATAATCCAGCTTCCGCGATATAAGATGATTCGCTCGCTATCTGAGGCGTTAATTTACCTACTAAAATATAACCAGTTTCTACCCAGGATCCCAACCTAACAACTCCATTTCTGTCCAAATTGCGTAGTAAATGTTCTTCTAGATGTGGTATTTCTTTAGTGATTTTTTCAGCGGAGCCCTGGCTTGTCGTATCCGTCTGAATTTCATATTTCCGGATGTGAAAAGAGGTATAAATATCTTCATATACCAAACGTTCGCTAATTAGTACTGCGTCTTCAAAATTGTAACCTTCCCATGGCATATAAGCTACTAATACGTTTTTTCCTAAAGCAAGTTCGCCCCCAACTGTAGCAGCTCCTTCTGCTAAAATTTGTCCTTTTTTAATGGATTTACCTCGTGGAACCCGGGGTTTTTGGTGCATACAAGTATTTTTGTTAGAGCGACGGTGGTTAACTAAAGGAATACTTATAGTCTTCCCACTACTTGATAAAAGTATCTTATGACTATCAGTAGAAATGATCTTTCCCTCGCGTTCGGCTATAATGGAAACCCTCGAATCTAGAGCTGTTTGGCGTTCCAATCCAGTTCCAACAATGCATTTCTCGGACCGAGAAAGCGGAACTGCTTGGCGCTGCATATTAGAACTCATTAAAGCCCGATTCGCATCATTGTGCTCAATAAAAGGAATGAGAGAACCCCCAATAGAAAAATATTGGAAAGGAAAAATACTTCTAACATGAATCTGTTCCCATGCAATAGTCAAGAATTCTTGACGGTATCTAGCCGGAACAACCTGTTCTTCCTGAATACCTTGATTCAAGCACAAAGAATTTCCTGCTGCTATGAGATAATATTCATCTCTATTTGGTGATAGATAAACCACCTGTCTCTCTTTTTTTTCTTTTGCTTTCTCAGCAGATATTTCATAAAACGGACTCTCTATGGATCCCCACAAGTGATCAATTCTCGCATGAATTGCTAAGGATCCAGTAAGTCCAACATTGATTCCTTCAGACGTGTCAATTGGACAAATACGCCCATAGTGACTCGGATGAATATCTCGGCTCCGAAAACTTGCGGTTCTCCCCGTCAACCCTCCAGGACCTAAACAACTCACTTTTTGCCCATGAACAGTTTGTGTCAATGGATTCGTTTGATCAAAAACTTGAGATAACGGGTATGTGCCAAAAAAGGTCTCATACGTAGTTATTAATCAAATTGAAGTTGAAGTTGGAGTTACCAAAGTTTGGGGAGTCGGTTTCGATTGACGTATGAATACTCTACGAATAGTTTTTTGAACTGCATGTTGTAAACGACCAAGAGCCAATCCGAATTGATCTTGTAACAGATCTGCAACCGAACGAATACGTTTATTTTTCAAGTGATTCATATCGTCATCGTCAAGTATACCCGTTCCAAATTTCATTCCAATCAAATGATCCGTAGCGGCCAATACATCTCGTGGTAACAAGAATGTATTGTTCTGAGGTATACCAAGATTAAGTCTCCGATTCATATTTCATCGACCAATCCTTCCTAATTCACATTTTTGTTGAAAAAATTTCTTTTGTAATTCCTCGCATAAGGACTCCGAAAATACCAGGTCCCCACCTACACAAGCAAATTGTTGATAAAACTCCAAAATAGCTTTTTCTTTTGACTCAATCCTCTTCTTCTCCTTAGCATTCGGGAAAGACAAGAAAATTTCAAGGTAGGAAACATTATCTAGAATTTCTCTTAGATTCGAACCCATAGCTGATGATAGAACTAGAATAGATATCTTTTGTTTTCTACTCACGCGAGCCCATATCCTTTCTTTTTTATCAATTGCTAATTCCGATCTGCCCCCCCCCCCAATCTGATATTATAGTGCCAGTGTAGATAGAAATTCCCTTATGATCTAATTCCGAGCAGTAGTAAATAGCAGGACTTAGCAATATTTGCTTGATCACAATTCGGTATATTCCATTTATAATAAAGGTTCCTAAGGAATTCATTATAGGAATGTTTCCGATAGAAATGGTTTGCTTTTGCACATCGAAACCAAAAATTAATCTCGCAGATACATATAATTCGGAAGAATAGGTGAGTGATTCATACACAGCATCTCTTTCTTTTATCGAGGGTTCTAGCAATTGATATTCTTTCGCAAATAATTGAAATGCAATTTCGTGATCTGGATCTTTAATTGTTGGAAACTTGTCAAGTTCTTCTGCTAAGGCTTGATTAATGAACCTACAAAATCCCTCGAATTGGATCTGACTAAATCCGGGTATTGTGGACATTCCCTCGTTTCCATTCCGGAGCATCTTAATCTTATGTTTCCTGTTTATCAAAGAAAAATTCCATTATCAGCTCACTCTTCATCAATCCCTCTGGATCGATCTAGCAATCATGGAATCTATATTCTGTTTACTGAATCACATGAAATTCTAGGGAACTCCACATACGTATTTCATATATGTATTTCATACATATGAATAGAGACCATTTGGACGAAAGTTCGAGTTTGCCAGGGGTACAAATGAAATGAAAATGAATTGATAAAACATTCCAAAAAACAAAATTCTGCCACTTATACTTTATGTTATGATATTCTAATCAGATTGGATGGCAAAGATTTCTCATTTTATCTCCTTTCTATGAATGTAATAAAGCCGTAATATAATATACTAGAAACTTTGACTTTACTTCGATTTAGAATAGCGTGCTTACTTTAATTTCTCAAAATAATTTGTGGGTTCTTTTTTATTTCGGATCGGAGTAGTATAATTGCTAGAAAATTCAGTATTTCATTGTGGAATTCTAAAATCAAGTAAGTCCCTTTTTTAAGTACATGCCAATCTAGTTATCCACCTCTCCCCATATCCATGCTTTTCTTTTATCGTAATTTCACTTGGGTAGGCCAGTAAGGTTATACTCTATATCAGAGCAAATTTCCTTTTTTTATTCAAGATATTTAATTTAATACTTTGAAGAATTAAAGCATGATTCCCCATAGAGATATGTACATAAAGGGGATCTTTGGATAACAATGCTGTTCGGACCTAAAGTTTACCTATACACGGATTAAGCATAAAGTCATAATATTTTATTATGCCATTGAAGGGGGGGAGATAATACCGATTTAAGAGTAGTTCACTACTGCAATAAAAAAAAAGATAATTCTAGTTAACGGTTCCAATTTATTCTGAATTTTGCAACCTGTGAATAGAAATCCACTTTTTCTTCTTTTTCATCTCAATAGAAAGAAATGGGAAGTTTTATTGTGTTAACAATGTATGTTTTAAGATAGAATCTATCGAGGAGAATAATAGAAACTGGATCAAAAAAAGCAGGAATAGATGTTTTGAAAAAGATTGGAAAAAGTAAGTAGAATTATCTTCAAAATAAAAGGGGCTTTTCGTAAGAAAACGTGGATGAATACTTGCTGTTTTCTAGATTTTTGATCGGATTTTTTGGCGGCATGGCCAAGCGGTAAGGCAGGGGACTGCAAATCCTTTATCCCCAGTTCAAATCTGGGTGCCGCCTGATCAATAAAATACTTAGGTTTTTTTATAGTGCTGATCGAATTCGATCAATTTTTACTTCGCATAAGTTCGGGCAAGAGAGTAACTGGGCCTGCCGATACTGGGTTTAGAGAAACCATACCATAGTTCTATCCTCAAACTAGGGTTAGGGTTTGTTTTGACGGTAGTGGCCAAAATGGTTATCAATAGGGGAGAGGTAGTGTTTCCTTATTCTTTTATTATATGAATTTGAATTGGTTCTTAATTGAGATTCGATTTGATAATTTTAAAATACGAGGATAAGATGTCAGAAATCTTGGTATCCAAAGAAAGGTCCCTAAGGGGCATTCTTTTTTTTCAATCTAGGATTCAAGAAGGGACTCCACGAAAGAATATCAAGACTTACTAATTATTATACATTTTTTAATCGTACATCTTATGTTACCTACATACACTAAAGTAAGGACTACTTAATTCTAACGAGAATCAGATTAAATAGGTCGATCAAAAATCAATTTAGGAGTAGTGTTATGGATAAAATCTCTTCCTCTTCATTCTTTCATAGAATGATACAAAGCAAGGCTGCAGGGTTTAGGTCAAAAATAAACATTAGGTAAGGTAGGTATCCAATAAATATTTATCTATTGTTAATTTTATGGTATATTCGGGCGTCCTTTGCTTAAAAAAAAGAGTAACAAAAGGAATAAAAAATCTTCCTATTCCCGCTTCTTCTATTTAGGACATCATTCCCGTACTCTTTCTTTTTTACGGAAAAAAGGGCTATAGTATCGTATTTTTAATGCTCTCTAATTCTACCAGAATTCCTATAAGAATTTGTTAGGAGTAAATTCCTTGAACTGATTGATCCATGGCCTTAGGGTGGAATCCCTTTTTAACTCTGTACCCTTGATTCCACTATGATTATTGATCAATAGTAGAATAGAATAATCCCTTCATAGAAATAGGAGACATAATTTAGATGGATATAGTAAGTCTCACTTGGGCTGCTTTAATGGTAGTCTTTACATTTTCTCTTTCACTAGTAGTATGGGGAAGGAGTGGACTCTAGGGATCCTACTAATTGATTAAGTGATCAAATTGTTGTATCAATTCTTTTCATTAATGGATCATTTTGCATTAATCATTTTGTCAAACGTTATTCTTTAATCTTTTTCTTTAGTTTTGTTTCACTCCTGTAAGAAACTCTTGTATTGTAAGTTGTAATGTAAGAAAGAGCCATTATACCAATTCATAATTTCTACTAGAAATGACGAATGGTTAAAAAAAGTTCTATACATAAGAAAATTAGACTTTCTTCCACGGAACTATTCACGGCATATCACACATTTTCCATTTCCTTTTACTTTTTACTATAGTCTATTCTTAATATTATTTTTCTTTCCTTCCATGGATTCTTTGGTCAAGAATTGTCTTAGATTTTTTATTTTGACCTGATTGAAATTAAGTGGATGCAATGAAAAAAGAAATTGAATTAGACTACTTAACTATTTCAATCTACTAATCTATTCTATGTAGATTCAAAGATAATATAATAGAAAGAATCTAAAGTGTCGTAGAAAAAACTATATGTAGTTCTTTCTACCACAGTTTAAGATTCCAACCAGATCCTTTCATTTAAGACTTGGATTTTTTTATTTAATCCCTTTTTAATTTCTTCAATGATTAATTGGAATTCCAATTAATTATTTTGGCTGACTGTTTTTACATAAATAATAAGTAAAAAAGAAGTAGGAACTACAATGAACAGTGCAGTAGCAATAAATGCGAGAATATTGACTTCCATAACCTCTTTATTTTTTATTTTCACAATAACTCGGGATGTAATCCCATGGAGAGGGAAAAGGGGTATGTTGTAAATTCAAGGGTAGGGCTTGCATTCTGATAATACTAAATCAATTCAATATTATGAATATCGGATCTATCAAATCAATTCATGGATGAGAGTTATATTTCACGGATGAGAGTTATATAGTATAACATAGGAAGATCCTCTATCCACACTAAGACCAAAATGGGTTTTTTGATTGGATTAGGAATTCCCTCTTTTTTAATCCTTTTCTACTTTTTCTTTTCTATATCTCTAACCCACGAGCTTTTTTAATCTTCTACTTTCTTAATATTATACAATTTCCCTTCCTTTTTCTTATAGTTATACATACAATTATGTATGTATTATATGACCAACTTTCTATGGGTCACATTGACATCCAAATAAGCAGTAGAAGTGAGATGGGGAAAAGAGGTCTGAAATAAAAAGGGAATACGATTTATGTATGGATTCCGGTAAAATACCGGTACTCTATTCCATAAGAGTGGAATAGGAAATTAAGATGAGGATGGTATCATCATAAAGAAACATAGAGTAATATAATATCCTAAATTCTACTAATCCACATATCGTATGTGTGTCTTTCTTTATCTTTATCGATCGGGAGTAGTGAAAAAAAATTCCTATATGCCTTCCCTCCCTCTTTAATGAGGGATGCAAAATAAAAAAGTGAAGTAAGGGTGCCCTGTGGGTATTTGATCTTGCTCCCTGCCCCTTTTTTCATGGAAAAAGGAAATATCACTTTCTCCATTCATTGAACCCTAGTTCGGGACTGACGGGGCTCGAACCCGCAGCTTCCGCCTTGACAGGGCGGTGCTCTGACCAATTGAACTACAATCCCCGCGGGTATATGGCATACCCATTCTTAAATAGAACCATAAGAAGATTCGATTCGTCTTTCGTACTCTAAGAAATAGACGAATCATATACTACATACCCACATATTATATTATACGTGGGTATAGTGAGAGTGACATAACTAGTATGTCGTGATTTTTTATCACTAAAAATGGATAATAATCCAGCCTTCAATAAGAAAAACTCTTTTGTTTGTAAGAAAGGAATGAGAGAGATATGGATTAGAAAAAAAATTCCCTTTTTTCTTTATCTTTTATTTCTATAGATCAGACATTTTATTTTATGGAAGGAAAACAAAAGGATTTAGTTCATACTCACGAAGCCCTAGATTTCTGGTTTGGGCCGAGCTAGATTTGAACCAGCATAGACATTGTCAACGAATTTACAGTCCGTCCCCATTAACCACTCGGGCATCGACCCAGGAAGAATTTATTCTAGGGTTTTTACTAATCTATGATTAACCTCCTTTCATAATACTCCCTACCCCCAGGGGAAGTCGAATCCCCGCTGGCTCGTTGAAAGAGAGTTGTCCTGAACCACTAGACGATAGGGGCATCACTAGACGATAGGGCCATATACAACCGCTCGTGATTATACTATAATCATAGTATGAGCAGTTTTTTGGAATTGTCAATATACTCGAAAAGTATAAATAGATCCAAAGCAAAGAGTTTTTCCAACTTTTCTGTGATGTTTTCATCTAGGATTTTTTTTAGTTGATTTTTATAGATTAATTCTCCGTGCTTCATTTAGTGTTCAGACCAAAAATGCATCCATCCCGCACTAAGTCATAAAATTCTCTAAAAATATAGAGAAAGTTTCAAAAACAAAGAACAAAAGTGAATCAATTTAGTAGAAAAGTACTCTATCAGATTCGAACCAACGACTTACGTCTTAGCACGAGATTACTCTACCACTAATTTAAAAATCCCTTTATCGGATTTGAACCGATGACTTATGCCTTACCATGGCATTACTCTACCACTGAGTTAAAAGGGCTTTTTATTTAATTCAAAAATTAGCCACTTGGATTTCCCATTATGGGTCTACTGCATAATGTACATATTATATATATAATATATAGAGATAGAGAGAGAGACATTATGTAGAGATTGTATATGTATATATCGATATCTTGAGAGCTCAAAATAAAATTAATAAAAAAAACATACCCTACATAACATATCCAACTCTTCTTGGTTCAGGGTTTTCCGTTTCCGAAGACTAGTAAAATAGGCGGATTCTGGAACCCCAAGGATTCAACGGTATATGGATATGGAAAATATAAGATTTCAGATCCTAGCGGGAAAAGGCGGGGAACAGATACCCAATAGGATATAGGATCCTTGGGAGGAACTTTTGGTAATGGCCTTGATCCTCTATGCTATTTTTTATGTGTTCTGTAACGCCCGGGGAATCAAGCTACAGTAATTCCCCGCTAATCATGCCACGTCACCTCGGTTACTGTTGTTAACCGTGGGATGATCCAAAACCGTTTCAAAATTCAAATTTAAATTAATGCCGACAGAAAAGGTTTTTCAAAAATTGAAACAAAATGTCCGGTGGGTGCCAAATATTACAAGGGTAATTATACTAAAGAAAACATATTTTTATAAAATGCCTAAATGCGTTTAAATGAATTAAAACAGAAAAGAAAATAAATAAATAAAAAGAAAATACAAAAGAAAACAGAACAAACAAAAAAAGAGAGAAGGAGAAGCCCCCCCCACTGGACCCTGGCCCAACTGGGCCGACCCCAGGCCCAGCCGGCCTGGCCCACCTCCCGGGTCGCCTTCCCCCCTGTTCCCCCGACCGGGGTCGCAACAGGCGCGTCCCCGCCGGACCCCCCTTCGCCGGCGTCGAGGATAAG